>NC_143032.1:77342500-77432500 GCF_057628025.1 Oncorhynchus mykiss
TAAAACAAGTATTTGGACACGTCGTTTACCCTCTCAGGAAATAGGTCTACCCGTGTGTGTGTGCGTGTGTGTGTGTGTGTGTGTGTGTGCGTGTGTGTGAGAGATAGAGAGAGAGAAAGCCTGGGCTATGCAGTGTGATAATATTGTGTCCTGTATTTAAGCTGAATATAGACATGAATGTGCATATACAGTCCAGGGCATAAGGGCGTGGCTCGCGGCTCCAGATTGGGCCTCTACACTTATACTGTCCGTACGATTGATGTTATATCCCAAAGATGAGAGCTTTCAGAAACCAACGTGGAAGACAACGGGGAACCCTTAGTTGGGACTTGTGTTCCCTAGAACCAGGATGGATCTCTCAATCCAATTCAATTCAAGGGGCTTTATTGTCATGGGAAACATATGTCAACATTGCCAAAGCAAGTGAGGTAGATAATATACAAAAGTTAAATAAACAGTAAAAATGAACAGTAAACATTACACATACAGACGTTCCAAAAGAATAAAGACATTACAAATGTCATATTATGTTTATATACAGTCTCTCTCTCTCTCTCCCGCTCTCTCTCTCCCTCTTCTTCTCTCTCTCTCTCCCTCTCTCTCTCTTTCTCCCGCTCTCTCTCTCTCTCCCGCTCTCTCTCCCTCTCTCTCTCTCCCACTCTCTCTCTCTCTATCCCGCTCTCTCTCCCCCTCTCTCTCTCTCTCCCTCTTCTTCTCTCTCTCTCTCTCCCTCTCCCCCTCTCTCTCCCGCTCTCCCTCACTCTCCCTCTCCCCCCTCCCTCCCTCTCCCCCTCTCTCTTTCCCTCCCTCTCTCTCTCCCCCCTCCCTCTCTCTCCCCCCTCCCCCTCTCTCTCTCCCCCTCTCTCTCTCCCTCCCTCTCTCCCGCTCTCTCTCCCCCTCTCGCTCTCTCTCTCCCGCTCTCTCTCTCTCTCCCGCTCTCTCTCCCCCTCTCTCTCTCTCTCTCTCTCTCCCTCTTCTTCTCTCTCTCTCCCTCTCCCCCTCTCTCTCTCTCTCTCCCGCTCTCCCTCCCTCTCTCTCTCCCCCTCCCTCTCTCTCCCCCCTCCCTCTCTCTCCCTTTCTCTCCCTCTCTCTCCCTCTCTCTCTCCCCCTCCCTCTCTCTCCCCCCTCCCTCTCTCTCCCTTTCTCTCCCTCTCTCTCCCTCTCTCTCTCTCCCTCTCTCTCTCTCTCTCCCTCTCTCTCCCTCTCTCTCTCTCTACCTCTCCATCTCCCTCCCTGGAATGCTGCTTCATATGCAATATACACAGCCAAAGGAATTTATTCTAATGGAGTTCAATTCAACTCCTTGGATTGTCCTTTCTTTTGGTAAACAGTCTTGTCTAATTTACTTTATAAAATCCAACACTTTTCAGTTTCCAACTGCGGTTAAACTTCTAAATTCTCTTTCTGTTCTCACACAATTTCCCTCTCACACAGTTTTATCTCTCACACAGGTTTATCTCTCCATTGCCGGGCTCTGGCTGTAGCCCATTTAATTCAGCCGCTTTGATGTTAGCTATTCGCATTAATAATTAATAGTTCTTGGTAAGACGTTTAAGAAGAAAGAGATCCCTGCTAAATAATCTCAATTTGGGCAGGCGCTGCAGTGTAGGGACTTTCCTGCCTGACAACAACAAAAATGTACCTACAAGGCAAGCTCAGCTCCCTCTCAGCTCCCTCTAAAGGCAAGCTCAGCTCCCTCTCAGCTCCCTCTACAGGAGAGCTCAGCTCCCTCTCAGCTCCCTCTACAGGCAAGCTCAGCTCCCTCTCAGCTCCCACTACAGGCAAGCTCAGCTCCCTCTACAGGCAAGCTCAGCTCCCTCTCAGCTCCCACTACAGGCAAGCTCAGTTCCCTCTCAGCTCCCTCTACAGGCAAGCTCAGCTCCCTCTCAGCTCCCACTTACAGGCAAGCTAAGCTCCCTCTACAGGCAAGCTCAGCTCCCTCTCAGCTCCCTCTACAGGCAAGCTCAGCTCCCTCTCAGCTCCCACTACAGGCAAGCTCAGCTCCCAGTACAGGCAAGCTCAGCTCCCACTACAGGCAAGCTCAGCTCCCTCTCAGCTCCCACTACAGGCAAGCCCAGCTCCCTCTCAGCTCCCTCTACATGCAAGCTCGGCTCCCTCTCAGCTCCCACTACAGGCAAGCTCAGCTCCCTCTCAACTCCCTCTACAGGAAAGCTCAGCTCCCTCTCAGCTCCCACTACAGGCAAGCTCAGCTCCCTCTCTTTAAGTTGAGAGGAAGGATAAAGGATGGAGTCATTTACATCTTCTACAAACTATTTTGTCTCAGTAGAACAGAAGTGTGGTATTGTCCCTTTGAAGAGAGACAAGCCATCACAATACTCCAGAACTACATAAATCTTGTCACAATATAACATATAGGCTACAATCTACTCTTTCTCACTATGTTCATGGGTTTCTATGGAGAATAAAGAATAATAGATAGTAATAGTTATGCTACTAGATAATAATGCTACTAGATAATAATGCTACTAGATAATAATGCTACTAGATAGTAATGCTACTAGATAATAATGCTACTAGATAGTAATGCTACTAGATAGTAATGCTACTAGATAGTAATGCTACTAGATAATAATGCTACTAGATAATAATGGTACTAGATAATAATGCTACTAGATAATAATGCTACTAGATAATAATGCTACTAGATAATAATGCTACTAGATAGTAATGCTACTAGATAGTAATGCTACTAGATAATAATGCTACTAGATAATAATGCTACTAGATAGTAATGCTACTAGATAATAATGCTACTAGATAGTAATGCTACTAGATAGTAATGCTACTAGATAGTAATGCTACTAGATAGTAATGCTACTAGATAGTAATGCTACTAGATAATAATGCTACTAGATAATAATGCTACTAGATAATAATGCTACTAGATAGTAATGCTACTAGATAATAATGCTACTAGATAGTAATGCTACTAGATAATAATGCTACTAGATAGTAATGCTACTAGATAGTAATGCTACTAGATAGTAATGCTACTAGATAATAATGCTACTAGATAATAATGCTACTAGATAGTAATGCTACTAGATAATAATGCTACTAGATAGTAATGCTACTAGATAATAATGCTACTAGATAGTAATGCTACTAGATAGGAATGCTACTAGATAATAATGCTACTAGATAATAATGCTACTAGATAATAATGCTACTAGATAGTAGTGGTGCAAAGGATCACAAAAGTCACGGTTCGGATCGGATCAGATCAGCAACAAAAAAAAGGGAGACAAATTAGCTTTCCATTATTACTTAAAGGAACTGTTGAAATAAAATCTTAAAATAAAATATTCAACACTCAATTGTGTCTTGAATCTACTTGAGACGCACATGTCCCAAGTAGGCACCTGGAAATGCAAATGCGCTACGCTAAATGCTAAATGTACTCGTTAAAACTCAAACCTTGATCAAAATTCACAAGCAGGGTATTAAATTAAAGCTACACTCGTTGTGAACCTAGCCAGCAAGTCAGATTTTTAAAATGCTTTTCGGCGAAAGCATCAGAAGCTATTATCTGATAGCATGCACCCCCCAAAATGCCAGCTCGACACGTAAACAACAGATTTTGCGATAGACGGCGCTACCCAAAACGCAGAAATAAAATATAAAACATTCATTACCTTAGACGAGCTTCTTTCTTGGCACTCCTATATGCCCCATAAACATCACTATTGGGTCTTTTTTTCGTTTAAATCGGTCCATATATACCCAAAATAGCTTTGTATAGAAGTAGTGTCATTCAGAAAAATTCATCGTTTTTAAACGCTGCGTAATTTTTTAAAATTAAAAAAGTCGACGATAAACTTTCACAAAACACTTCGAAATCCTTTTGTAATCCAACTTTAGGTATTAGTAAACGTTTATAATCTATCAAAACGATTACAGGGCGATGTCTCTTCAATAGGTCCTCACTTCAAAAACAATGCAATCTGATCTCTCTCTGAACTGCATCCGGGTGAAGACTGGAGAACTTGGGGTCAGACAGATGGATTTTCCAACAATTAATTCGATTGAAAATTAGTACAATGGCGCCATCGTGCGGAATTTGTAGACGGTGCAGGCAAATTCCCATTAAATTCTGTTGTCCTTTAACAACTGGTGGAAGTGACTTATGGAAATTATTTTTTGCTTTCAGAGAGCAGTTTTTCTTGCGTTTTTCAATGAAACACACGCTCTGTTATAGTCACAGCCGTGATTTAACCAGTTTTATAAACTTCAGAGTGTTTTCTATCCACACATACTAATCATATGCATATACTATATTCCTGGCATGAGTAGCAGGACGCTGAAAAGTTGCGCGATTTTTAACAGAATTTTCAAAAAAGGGGGGGGTAGATCTAACAGGTTAAATGAAAGTTTAATATGAGGCATGATTCCTTTTTCCATGTCATCAAAAACAAGTTAAGAAAGAAAGCAAAGCAGACCTGAGCTTATAACTTCAAATTATTTTTCTAAAAGATGAGGATGGGTTAGGGTTAGGGTTAGGGCAGTCACTATGTCCCCTGCCGCGGAGAAAACCTTCTCGCTGGGAATTGAAGTGCCAGACACAGCCCGAGAGGCATGAGTCGAGGGCGGACACTCTCTCCCTTCCTGAGGGAGCTGGGTAGCCAGGTACAGGTCCAGTTGTAAGAGGAACCCCTGGCACCGTGCTACTGTCCCATCATACTCCCTGGGAAGGGAGAGACTCATCCCCCTGAGACTGGCTCTGGGCGGGACAAGTAGAGGTAACCCCGGTTGCGCTGGTTGAGGTGCTGGAGAGACCTCCTGTCTCTCCCAGCGGTCCATGGTCTGGACAATGCGATCCATCATGGCACGAGATGTCGTATCATTGGCGCGTGTTCCTGGACGAGCTCCCACACCGGGGTACCTGCTCCTGCTGACTCCATGGTGGTGTGATATTCTGTCAGGCGTGTGCTGGTGGTGAAGTCAGGTGCAGGAGAGCAGAGAGTTGTGAACAGGCACACACTTTATTACAGGAGAAAGATTACAGATGGACGCAGCTGCAACAAAAAACTCCAGCCAACAAGGCAACGTGTAAACCTCCAGCCAACAAGGCAACGTGTAAACCTCCAGCCAACAAGGCAACGTGTAAACCTCCAGCCGACAAGGCAACGTATAAACCTCCAGCCAACAAGGCAACGTGTAAACCTCCAGCCAACAAGGCAACGTGTAAACCTCCAGCCAACAAGGCAACGTGTAGACCTCCAGCCGACAAGGCAACGTGTAAACCTCCAGCCGACAAGGCAACGTGTAAACCTCCAGCCAACAAGGCAACGTGTAAACCTCCAGCCAACAAGGCAACGTGTAAACCTCCAGCCAACAAGGCAACGTGTAAACCTCCAGCCAACAAGGCAACGTGTAAACCTCCAGCCAACAAGGCAACGTGTAAACCTCCAGCCAACAAGGCAACGTGTAAACCTCCAGCCAACAAGGCAACGTGTAAACCTCCAGCCAACAAGGCAACGTGTAAACCTCCAGCCAACAAGGCAACGTGTAAACCTCCAGCCGACAAGGCAACGTGTAAACCTCCAGCCAACAAGGCAACGTGTAAACCTCCAGCCAACAAGGCAACGTGTAAACCTCCAGCCAACAAGGCAACGTGTAAACCTCCAGCCAACAAGGCAACGTGTAAACCTCCAGCCGACAAGGCAACGTGTAAACCTCCAGCCAACAAGGCAACGTGTAAACCTCCAGCCGACAAGGCAACGTGTAAACCTCCAGCCAACAAGGCAACGTGTAAAGCAAAAACAGTCACAAAACATCAATGTTGAACAATTCAAACAAAAAGAACGAACGCCTTCCTGGCGCGTTACAAAACAAGTATCACACAAAGACATGAGGGGGAACAGAATACATTCATGCAGTGTGATTGGGGAATGTAAACCAGGTGTGCAAAACAAGACAACACAAATGGATCAATGAACAATGAAGCGGCGGTGGCTAGAAAGCCGGTGACGTCGAACGCCGCCCGAACAAGGAGAGGAGCCAACTTCGGCGAAAGTCGTGACAGTAAGTAGATTGCAGGGGCTCTTATTCAATCCACATTGTGGAAGTTAAACTTTACAGCCTTATTGAAATTTGAATGCCATGTTCCTGCTTTAACGGAGACTACATTCACGGTGAACATCTGTCTGCCATGCAGAAGACCTGTCTGTCTGCCATGCAGAAGACCTGTCTGTCTGCCATGCAGAAGACCTGTCTGTCTGTCATGCAGAAGACCTGTCTGTCTGTCATAAACACTGACTCTTACGCAGAGCTAGTCCGCATCTCAAATAACACCCTATTCTCAACACTGCGTATGATCAGAGCCCTATGGTTGATGCTATTCTCAACACTGCGTAGGATCAGAGCCCTATGGTTGATGCTATTCTCAACACTGCGTATGATCAGAGCCCTATGGTTGATGCTATTCTCAACACTGTGTATGATCAGAGCCCTATGGTTGATGCTATTCTCAACACTGCGTATGATCAGAGCCCTATGGTTGATGCTATTCTCAACACTGCGTATGATCAGAGCCCTATGGTTGATGCAATTCTCAACACTGCGTAGGATCAGAGCCCTATGGTTGATGCTATTCTCAACACTGCGTATGATCAGAGCCCTATGGTTGATGCTATTCTCAACACTGCGTATGATCAGAGCCCTATGGTTGATGCTATTCTCAACACTGGGTATGATCAGAGCCCTATGGTTGATGCTATTCTCAACACTGCGTAGGATCAGAGCCCTATGGTTGATGCTATTCTCAACACTGCGTATGATCAGAGCCCTATGGTTGATGCTATTCTCAACACTGCGTAGGATCAGAGCCCTATGGTTGATGCTATTCTCAACACTGCGTATGATCAGAGCCCTATGGTTGATGCTATTCTCAACACTGCGTAGGATCAGAGCCCTATGGTTGATGCTATTCTCAACACTGCGTATGATCAGAGCCCTATGGTTGATGCTATTCTCAACACTGCGTAGGATCAGAGCCCTATGGTTGATGCTATTCTCAACACTGCGTATGATCAGAGCCCTATGGTTGATGCTATTCTCAACACTGCGTAGGATCAGAGCCCTATGGTTGATGCTATTCTCAACACTGCGTAGGATCAGAGCCCTATGGTTGATGCTATTCTCAACACTGCGTAGGATCAGAGCCCTATGGTTGAAGCTACATGGAACACAGCCACTGGCTTGAAGCCAGACATACAGTGTTCAGCTCAGCCTCTATGCTCAAATCAAAATAAATTTTATTGGTCACATACACATGGTTAGCAGATGTTATTGCGAGCGTAGCGAAATGCTCAATGGAGTCCCATGTTGGCTCTGAGCACGAGAAAGAGGGTAGAATTCTGCATGTAGGGCTTCAATTGGATGTTTGTCCCACATTTTAAAATCCAGTTTATTGAGTGGCCCCCAAACCTCACTTCCATAAAGTGCTATTGGTAGGATTACACTGTCAAATATTTTAGTCCAAATTCTAATTGGGATGTTGATTTTGAATAATTTCATTTTTATTGCATACATTGCTCTGCGGGCTTTTTCTTTGAGTGCATTCACTGCCATATTAAAGTTTCCCGATGCAGATATGGTCAGACCAAGGTAGGTGTAATTTTTAGTGTGTTCAATTAAGGTGTTGTTCAGGGTGAATTTACATTTGTGTTTCTGACATCTGTTTTTTTTTTTGAAAATCATGATTTTAGTTTTTTGGAAATTTACTGCCAGGGCCCAATTATGGCAATATTGCTCCAGAATATTAATGTTTTGTTGAAGACCTTCTTTGGTTGGTGATAGAAGTACCAAGTCATCAGCATATAGCAGGTATTTCACCTCTGTGTCAAATAGTGTGAGTCCTGGGGCTGGAGATTGGTCCAACATTTCTGCTATTTCATTGATATAAATGTTGAAAAGATTTGGACTCAAATTGCAGCCTTGTCTCACACCTCGACATTGTGAAAAAAATTATGTTTTTGATTTTTATTGCACACTTGTTTTCTGTGTACATACATTTTATTAAGTCATACACCTTACCACCAAGCCCACTTTGTAGAATTTTGTAGAATAGCCCTTCATGCCAAATCGAATCAAATGCTTTTTTAAAGTCAATAAAGCAAGCAAAGATTTTGCCCTCTTTTTTTTGGTGGACGTGTTTATTAATTAGTGTGTGTAAGGTGTATATATGGTCAGTAGTGCGATGGTTAGGGAGAAAGCCAATTTGGCATTTACTTATTACATTTTTTTCTTGAAGAAAGGTTTGAATTCTTGAATTCAAAATGCTACAGAAAATCTTTCCCAAGTTACTGTTGACGCAAATTCCCCTGTAATTATTGGGGTCTGATTTGTCTCCACTTTTGTGGATAGGGGAGATGAGCCCCTGGTTCCAGACATCAGGGAAGCAGCCAGAAGTTAAAACCATGTTGAACAATTTAAGCACAGCATTTTGCAACTCAGGTGTGCTGTTTTTCAGCATTTCATTTCTGATGTTGTCTACACCACAAGCCTTTTTTGATTTAATAGATTTTAGCTTTTCATTTAGTTCTTGTTGGGTTATTGGGTAATCTAATGGATTTTGGTTGTTTTTAATGACTGATTCCAGGATGTTCAATTTTTCTTTAATTTCTAATTGGTTCTGTTGTAAGTCTTTTTGTGGGATGTTTTTGTATAGATTATCAAAGTAAGTTTTCCAAATTCCTACATCTTGTATGGCTAATTCTTGTGGCTTTGTTGTGCTTAAATTGTTCCACATGTCCCAGAACTGATTTTGGTCAATTGCGTTTTCAATTTCATCAAGTGTCTTGTTGGTATAATTCAATTTCTTGCATTTCAGTGTTTGTTTATACTGTTTCAGAGTTTCAAAGTATTCATATCGTAGCTCTGGGTTGTTTTGCTGCTTATGTTTTTTGTTTGACATTTGTCTTAGGTGTTTTCTAATTGTTTTACATTCATTATCAAACCATTTGTCAGAAACATTTTGATTTTTGCTTCTGATGTTGCATTGCTTTGGTTTTCTCAAATTTGCTTTCGATGCTGCTTTTTGGAATATGCAGTTGATGTTTTGAGTAGCCAAATTGACACCATCTTTATTGTTTTGGTACTGTGAGTTATTGAAAAACTGTATAGAGTTCATCATTTCATTTGAGTTCAATGTTTCAATGAATGTCTCTGCACTGTTTGGAGCCCATCTGAACGATTGGTTTATGTTGTAAAGTTTATTGGGCTGTTTTTTTGAATGAATATTGCCGGTTAATTTCTTCAGAAACACGTTGATCTGACTGTGATCTGACAATGGTGTCTGTGGTCTGACAGTGAATGCACTAATGGAGGAGGGGTCAATGTCAGTGATGGCATAATCGACTACACTTGTCCCAAGAGCTGAGCAGTAAGTAAACTGACCTAAAGAGTCCCCTCTGATTCTACCATTAAGCATATACAGGCCTAAGGCTCGACAGAGATGTACTAACTCTTTTCCATTTTTGTTCAGTATTTGGTCAGGACTGTTTCTATTATTTATAATAGGGCTACTGTACAAGGAGGGGTGTCCAAATATGTGGTGGTTACCTCCCGCATCAGTGTAGTCAGGCTCAGAACCTGTTCTTGCATTGAAATCGCCACAAAGAAGCACTTTACCCTGCGCCTGAAATGTAATGATTTCTGTCTGGAGATTGTCAAAAAACTGATCATCATAATATGATGAATCTGAAGGAGGAGCATAAGCTGCACATATGTACACATCATTGTCACAATAGATTGTACCTTTGTTAAGTTTTAGCCAAATGTGAGTGGTACCTTTTTTCATTTCATTCAGTGCTAAGTCCTGCTTATGCCAAATGATGATTCCACCTGAGTCTCGGCCCCGTTTAACATTTTTACGTTTGATTGATGGTAGTAAACTTTCTCTATAGCCTGAGGGACACTGAGTATCTATGTCTCCACGACACCATGTTTCCAGTAGGATTATGATGTCCTGTCCCTTGATGTTTTTAATCAATTCTGGATTTGTTGTTTTATAACCAAAATGTGAAGAGTATAGGCCCTGGATATTCCAAGAGCTGATAGTTAATGATCTCATTTATAATAAGTGATATTCACTGGTTTGAGAAAAGTACATCGAAAAAAAAAGAAAAAAAAATACTATATATATATATATATATATACATACATACACACACACACATATATATATATATACATATATATACATACACATATATACACATGTATATTGTATGTATACACATATATACACATATACATATACACACATACATACACACAATATACATACACATACATACATACATATATATATATATATATATATATATATATATATATATATATATATATATATGCACATACACATATACACACATACATACATACATACACACACACGCGCGCACACACACACACACACACACATACCATTACATATAGTAATTATTATAATACCGGTGTCAATACATTTAGGAATATTTGTAAACAAATTAATAAGAATGGAATAAGATTGCATTGTACTTATTTTATGTGCAATCTGCAACCCTGTGTGTTTGTGTGTGTGTGTGTGCGCGTGTGCGTGCCCGTGTGTGAATTAAAGGGACTGTCTAGCTCAGTAGTCTGCATATTAGTTGCAGTAGTTGGCGCACCTCTCCTATCTCTGATTGTTCTAGGGGTCTTCTGCCAGAGGTTACCTCAGCATATGTAGGCTGACGATCTGACTGATACATGGTGTGGACTGCATCATGTGGTCTACTTCCCTGAAGGGCAGTGTTCTGACCGACCCTGGAGTAGTGGTCAGAGCTGTGTTGTGATGGGCTGGGTCTAGTAGAGCTGTGTTGTGATGGGACAGGTCTAGTAGAGCTGTGTTGTGATGGGACAGGTCTAGTAGAGCTGTGTTGTGATGGGCCGGGTCTAATAGAGCTGTGTTGTGATGGGCCGGGTCTAGTAGAGCTTTGTTGTGATGGGCCAGGTCTAGTAGAGCTGTGTTGTGATGGGCCGGGTCTAGTAGAGCTGTGTTGTGATGGGCCAGGTCTAGTAGAGCTGTGCTGTGTTGGGCCTGGTCTAGTAGAGCTGTGCTGTAATAAGCCATGTCTGGCTCTTTTCTCCTCGGGATGGTGGAGGTACTGTTGTTTCAGAAGGTGGGGCGGGGGACCTTTGTTGCTGGGGTGATGGGTGTTTGGGTCCCTGCCAAGTGTTGCATCTTTTAGGTCCTTGGCAAAGGTTCTGATACTGTCCTGATCAAGATGTATATTATCATATAAGTGTTGACATGTCAGAGTGGGGTGGTGAGCCGTTCTGACGTTGAGCAGTGAGGCACAGTCCACAGTGATCTGTTGATTTATTTTGTCGATCAACATTCCTGGGAAGTCTTTTCTTGGTAGGAGGGTGGACACAACTATATTGGTTGTTGGGAACATAGCCTGTGCCCATTCTGCCACTCTTCTCACTGCCCCAGATACATTTTCACCTTTGGCATGAAGGTCGTTTGTGCCAGTGTGGATGATGATGTTGTCAGGGGTGTCAATCCTGGTCTGACTGAGTAGCTGCATTGCACTCTCAGTTGTAGGACACCAGAACTTATACACCTGGTGTCTAGGGAATAATCTTTCCTGGACCAAGAACTTCCCATTTGAATCAATTAGGATTGCAGTTGTGGGTGATTGTCTGGGTGGAGCAGACTGGGAGGCTGGTATTCTGACCTGGGCTGGAGCAGACTGGGAGGCTGGTAGGTTAACCTGGGCCGGAGCAGACTGGGAGGCTGGTATTCTGATCTGGGCTGGAGCAGACTGGGAGGCTGGTAGGTTGACCTGGGCTGGAGCAGACTGAGAGGCTGGTAGGTTGACCTGGGCTGGAGCAGACTGGTAGGCTGGTGCAGTGTCATCCGGCTGTGTAGTGGAGGCCATGCTGGTCTCAGGTTCTGCTTGTGTTGTACCAAGCTGGTGGACATGTTCTCTAGATGCAGAGGACACAATGACTCTCTGCCGGTTGAGGGTGTCAATGTACCTCTCTTTTTGTTCGAGCTCCTTTCTTGTTGTGCTCAGATGGTCTCTGAGGTCATCATTTGTCTGACTCAGCTTGTCCATTCTGCTTTCTAATTTAGCTATAGATGCTCTGCTCTCCTCCCTGAACTGTTTCATCTCTTCTTTGAGTTTCTGGACAGTGTCCTCCTCTTGAAGCTTGTTCTCTCTGAGTTCTATGACCTCTGCTTCGACTAGAGAGAGGGTGTTGTGGAAACGTTGCATAGCAGGTGTTCTTATTGAAATTGTCATGTCCTTGACTCTGTCTGCTGCAGGTGAGGTAGGTAAAGGGACGTTGAGGGCTTCCTGCTGGGTCACAGAGACCATTGGGGTCTGCTTTTCTCCATCTCCCTCCTTGACTTTTTCCTCATTTTCTGAGATGATGTCAGCGTCTTCTTTTAGGGTAGCAAACCTATTCTCAAAAGCCTGGAGGCTTGAATCATTGCCTTGTATCAATACAGTTCCATTATTATATAAGTTTACTGTTTGATATGTGTTGCTCTGGTCAGCTTCTTCAAAAATGCTGATCTGACATCCTTGGCTGATGCCCCTCTTTTTTAAGAAAGGGAAATGGTTGCAAATAACCTTTTTCCATTTGTTCCCTCGATTGGTATTAAAAATTAAATTTGCTCTTGTTTTGTAACTGGTAAGATCTGCAAACAGGCATTCATGGTTCTGTCCCATCAACAAACCTTTGAAACTTTTCTTAGCTTTCTCTGTTTGGATGTCTGGTGGGTAAACAATTTCCATAGCAACGCTGGTGATGTTGGCTACAATGTTGCAATAGAAGTGCTGTTTCTTGTATTATGCTCTCTTGTTTCTTCAGAGGACTGTTTCACTTTGTTGTCCTTTTTTCTTTTCCTTTTTCTTCTGTCCTTATTTTGTCCTTATTTTGTCTTCCTTTCTTCTGTTAACTAGATATTTTTTTGTTATTCTTTGTAAGCTAGCTAGCTTCTTCCAGGAGAGTCCCTAGCAACTGCTTAGCAACATGTAAACAATTCAGCTAACAATTCAGCTAGCTAAGATAACTGTAAAATTTTATGAAAAATAGTTACTTTTTCAAAATCCTGTCTTTTTGGTTTGTTGCTTGTATTGTCTTCTATTGAGTCTTGCAGTTTTCTTTTGTTTTTTTCGATGTACTTCACTCTAAAAAAACATTTAAATCTCAATATATACAGGAGCTCATTTTTCAGCAGCTGCTCAATTTCAATTTCTCTCTCACCATCTCTCTCTCTCCCTCCCAACATCCCTCTCTCTCTCTCTCTCCCTCCCAACATCTCCCCCTCTCTCTCTCCCACCATCTCTCTCTCCCTCCCAACATCCCTCTCTCTCTCTCTCTCCCTCCCAACATCTCCCCCTCTCTCTCTCCCACCATCTCTCTCTCTCTCTCTCTCCCCATCTCCCTCTCTCTCCCTCTCTCCCCATCTCCCTCTCTCTCTCTCTCCCTCTCTCAACATCTCCCTCTCTCTCTTTCTCCCACCATCTCCCTCTCTCTCTCTCTCCCACCATCTCTTTCTCTCTCACCATCTCTCTCTCTCTCCCACCATCTCCCTCTCTCTCTCTCTCTCCCTCCCAACATCTCCCCCTCTCTCCCCATCTCCCTCTCTCTCTCTCTCCCTCCCACCATCTCCCTCTCTCTCTCCCACCATCTCTCTCTCTCTCACCATCTCTCTCTCCCTCCCAACATCTCCCTCTCTCTCCCCATCTCCCTCGCTCTCTCTCTCTCCCTCCCACCATCTCCCTCTCTCTCTCTCCCACCATCTCTCTCTCTCTCACCATCTCTCTCTTCCTCCCAACATCCCTCTCTCTCTCTCTCTCCCTCCCAACATCTCCCCCTCTCTCTCTCTCACCATCTCTCTCTCTCTCACCATCTCTCTCTCCCTCCCAACATCTCCCTCTCTCTCCCCATCTCCCTCTCTCTCTCTCTCTCCCTCCCACCATCTCCCTCTCTCTCTCTCCCACCATCTCTCTCTCTCTCACCATCTCTCTCTCCCTCCCAACATCCATCTCTCTCTCTCTCCCTCCCAACATCTCCCCCCCTCTCTCTCCCACCATCTCTCTCTCTCTCACCATCTCTCTCTCTCCCTCCCACCATCTCCCTCTCTCTCTCTCTCTCCCTCCCAACATCTCCCCCTCTCTCTCTCTCTCCCCATCTCCCCCTCTCTCTCTCTCCCTCCCACCATCTCCCACTCTCTCTCTCCCACCATCGCTCTCTCACCATCTCTCTCTCTCCCTCCCAACATCTCTCTCTCTCTCTCTCTCTCCCCATCTCCCTCTCTCTCTCTCTCTCTCTCTCTCTCACCATCTCTCTCTCCCTCCCAACATCCCTCTCACTCTCTCTCCCTCCCAACATCTCCCCCTCTCTCTCTCTCCCACCATCTCTCTCTCTCTCACCATCTCTCTCTCCCTCCCAACATCCCTCTCTCTCTCTCTCTCCCACCATCTCTCTCTCCCCATCTCCCTCTCTCTCTCTCTATCTCTCCCCATCTCCCTCTCTCTCTCTCTCTCTCTCTCTCTCCATCTCCCCCTCTCTCTCTCTCTCTCTCTCTCTCTCTCTCTCTCTCTCTCTCCCCATCTCCCTCTCTCTCTCTCTCCCCATCTCCCTCTCTCTCTCTCTCTCTCTCCCCATCTCCCTCTCTCTCTGCTATAATTAAGGTGAATTAAGTCTTCAGAAGGCTCTCCTCCCTCTGCTGTTATACAGTCATTTCATGTATCCTCCTGGCTTCCCCTCCCTTTATTAAAAGATAAAGGCATACTTTTCTCCCATGGATTTAATGATATGTAGTCGGCTTTCCCAATCCCCCTTTTCTTTTATAGTGCGTGCCAGGGAATTATCTACATGCAGCTAAAATAAAATACAACATTTTAACAACGTTGCTATGTAGGCTATCTGATGATTAAAAGCTATGCATTCTGAAGACAAAATGAAAATTCCTGTGAAACCTTCCCCCAGAATGACTCTCCATCCGACACATGCATATCTGCAGACATGTTTAGCAATGGAATTTAAACCAATTAAACACCTTTGTTTCCCATAATATGACTAACTCTTATCCACTAACTCTGCAGTATAGATTCACCAAGAGACAGAAAATCTCTTGGTAAAATAACGTGAGCACATTATTTTACATACACGATACTGTGCGAGTTGGTTTAGGCTACACGTTTAGCTACGTTTAGCAGCTTCAATAGCACCTTTCTTTAGTTAACTCTATAGCCACGGTGCTTGAGGCAGTATAGACCCTAGACAGCACCACATTCCTCAAACTGTTGTTTATGTTCATGACCTGCCAGTCTGTTTTGCGCTATCATGCCAACTCCTTATCACTCATTGTCATGACAACAAGGACAGCAATGGAGTTCGCAAGAGCACAGACAGATCTGGGACTGGGCCAGTAACATCTCACCAACCGTTTACTTTCAGAGTAGAAGCAGGACGTTTTACTTCAGAGGTAGCCTATAGGCCCACACATTTACCAACCAATTGCACAGGGTCATACCATACATTAAATGACGGCACTCCGCCCCATTGGTCATAATGTAGTCAAACTGCATATAAGTACTGATGGAGCTAGGAACACAAGCATTTCACTACACCCACAATAACATCTGCTAAATAGGTGCATGTGACCACAAACTTGTGATTTGATTTAGACAGTTTCATTAATCCCCTGTTTCTCGTCCTCGGTGTAGTCCTCTCGTCCTCGGTGTAGTCCTCTCGTCCTCGGTGTAGTCCTCTCGTCCTCGGTGTAGTCCCTCACAGTCAAGAAATTGCACTCTGAAACCACCATGTTGTAACGTTGACTCTCTCCGACCCTACCACCACTAGCCTTTACAGCCCATCTCCTGTAAGCCTTGGCTGCATCCCAAACTGTACTCTATTACCTTTACAGCCCATCTCCTGTAAGCCTTGGCTGCATCCCAAACTGTACTCTATTACCTTTACAGCCCATCTCCTGTAGGCCTTGGCTGCATCCCAAACTGTACTCTATTACCTTTACAGCCCATCTCCTGTAAGCCTTGGCTGCATCCCAAACTGTACTCTATTACCTTTACAGCCCATCTCCTGTAGGCCTTGGCTGCATCCCAAACTGTACTCTATTACCTTTACAGCCCATCTCCTGTAGGCCTTGGCTGCATCCCAAACTGTACTCTATTACCTTTACAGCCCATCTCCTGTAAGCCTTGGCTGCATCCCAAACTGTACTCTATTACCTTTACAGTGGACTACTTTTGACCAGGGCCCATAGTGCACTATATAGGAAATACATCAAATCACATGTTATTTGTCACATGCTTCATAAACAACAGGTGGAAACTAACAGAGAAATGTTTACTCATGGATCCATCCCACCAATGCAGAGAGAGAGAAATGTTTACTCATGGATCCATCCCACCAACACAGAGAGAGAGAAATGTTTACTCATGGATCCTTCCCACCAACACAGAGAGAGAGAAATGTTTACTCATGGATCCATCCCACCAACACAGAGAGAGTGAAATGTTTACTCATGGATCCATCCCACCAACACAGAGAGAGAAATGTTTACTCATGGATCCATCCCACCAACACAGAGAGAGAGAATTGTTTACTCATGGATCCTTCCCACCAACACAGAGAGAGAGAAATGTTTACTCATGGATCCATCCCACCAACACAGAGAGAGAGAAATGTTTACTCATGGATCCATCCCACCAATGCAGAGAGAGAGAAATGTTTACTCATGGATCCATCCCACCAACACAGAGAGAGAGAAATGTTTACTCATGGATCCTTCCCACCAACACAGAGAGAGTGAAATGTTTACTCATGGATCCTTCCCACCAATGCAGAGAGAGAGAAATGTTTACTCATGGATCCATCCCACCAACACAGAGAGAGAGAAATGTTTACTCATGGATCCTTCCCACCAACACAGAGAGAGAGAAATGTTTACTCATGGATCCATCCCACCAACACAGAGAGAGAGAAATGTTTACTCATGGATCCTTCCCACCAACACAGAGAGAGTGAAATGTTTACTCATGATCCTTCCCACCAACGCAGAGAGAGAGAAATGTTTACTCATGGATCCATCCCACCAACACAGAGAGAGAGAAATGTTTACTCATGGATCCATCCCACCAACGCAGAGAGAGTGAAATGTTTACTCATGGATCCTTCCCACCAACGCAGAGAGAGAGAAATGTTTACTCATGGATCCATCCCACCAACACAGAGAGAGAGAAATGTTTACTCATGGATCCATCCCACCAATGCAGAGAGAGAGAAATGTTTACTCGTGGATCCATCCCACCAACACAGAGAGAGAGAAATGTTTACTCATGGATCCATCCCACCAACACAGAGAGAGAGAAATGTTTACTCATGGATCCATCCCACCAACACAGAGAGAGAGAAATGTTTACTCGTGGATCCATCCCACCAACACAGAGAGAGAGAAATGTTTACTCATGGATCCTTCCCCCCAATGCAGAGAGAGAGAAATGTTTACTCATGGATCCATCCCACCAACACAGAGAGAGAGAAATATTTACTCATGGATCCATCCCACCAACACAGAGAGAGAGAAATGTTTACTCGTGGATCCATCCCACCAACACAGAGAGAGAGAAATGTTTACTCATGGATCCTTCCCCCCAATGCAGAGAGAGAGAAATGTTTACTCAAGGATCCATCCCACCAATGCAGAGAGAGAGAATTGTTTACTCATGGATCCTTCCCCCCAATGCAGAGAGAGAGAAATGTTTACTCATGGACCCATCCCACCAACACAGAGAGAGAGAAATGTTTACTCATGGATCCATCCCACCAATGCAGAGAGAGAGAAATGTTTACTCATGGATCCATCCCACCAATGCAGAGAGAGAGAAATGTTTACTCATGGATCCTTCCCACCAACGCAGAGAGAGAGAAATGTTTACTCATGGATCCATCCCACCAATGCAGAGAGAGAGAAATGTTTACTCATGGATCCTTCCCACCAACGCAGAGAGAGAGAAATGTTTACTCATGGATCCATCCCACCAATGCAGAGAGAGAGAAATGTTTACTCATGGATCCATCCCACCAATGCAGAGAGAGAGAAATGTTTACTCATGGATCCTTCCCACCAATGCAGAGAGAGAGAAATGTTTACTCATGGATCCATCCCACCAACACAGAGAGAGAAAAATGTTTACTCATGGATCCATCCCACCAATGCAGAGAGAGAGAAATGTTTACTCATGGATCCTTCCCACCAATGCAGAGAGAGAGAAATGTTTACTCATGGATCCTTCCCACCAACGCAGAGAGAGAGAAATGTTTACTCATGGATCCATCCCACCAATGCAGAGAGAGAGAAATGTTTACTCATGGATCCATCCCACCAATGCAGAGAGAGAAATGTTTACTCATGGATCCATCCCACCAATGCAGAGAGAGAGAAATGTTTACTCATGGATCCATCCCACCAATGCAGAGAGAGAGAAATGTTTACTCATGGATCCATCCCACCAACACAGAGAGAGAGAAATGTTTACTCATGGATCCATCCCACCAATGCAGAGAGAGAGAAATGTTTACTCATGGATCCATCCCACCAACGCAGAGAGAGTGAAATGTTTACTCATGGATCCTTCCCACCAACGCAGAGAGAGTGAAATGTTTACTCATGGATCCATCCCACCAACGCAGAGAGAGAGAAATGTTTACTCATGGATCCTTCCCACCAACACAGAGAGAGTGAAATGTTTACTCATGGATCCATCCCACCAATGCAGAGAGAGAGAAATGTTTACTCGTGGATCCATCCCACCAATACAGAGAGAGAGAAATGTTTACTCATGGATCCATCCCACCAACACAGAGAGAGAGAAATGTTTACTCATGGATCCATCCCACCAACACAGAGAGAGAGAAATGTTTACTCATGGATCCATCCCACCAATGCAGAGAGAGAGAAATGTTTACTCATGGATCCTTCCCACCAACACAGAGAGAGAGAAATGTTTACTCATGGATCCATCCCACCAACACAGAGAGAGTGAAATGTTTACTCATGGATCCATCCCACCAACACAGAGAGAGTGAAATGTTTACTCATGGATCCATCCCACCAATGCAGAGAGAGAGAGAAATGTTTACTCATGGATCCATCCCACCAACACAGAGAGAGAGAAATGTTTACTCGTGGATCCATCCCACCAACACAGAGAGAGAGAAATGTTTACTCATGGATCCTTCCCCCCAATGCAGAGAGAGAGAAATGTTTACTCATGGATCCATCCCACCAATGCAGAGAGAGAGAAATGTTTACTCATGGATCCTTCCCCCCAATGCAGAGAGAGAGAAATGTTTACTCATGGATCCATCCCACCAACACAGAGAGAGAGAAATGTTTACTCATGGATCCATCCCACCAACACAGAGAGAGAGAAATGTTTACTCATGGATCCATCCCACCAACACAGAGAGAGAGAACTGTTTACTCATGGATCCTTCCCCCCAATGCAGAGAGAGAGAAATGTTTACTCATGGATCCATCCCACCAACACAGAGAGAGAGAAATGTTTACTCATGGATCCATCCCACCAACACAGAGAGAGAGAAATGTTTACTCGTGGATCCATCCCACCAACACAGAGAGAGAGAAATGTTTACTCATGGATCCTTCCCCCCAATGCAGAGAGAGAGAAATGTTTACTCATGGATCCATCCCACCAATGCAGAGAGAGAGAAATGTTTACTCATGGATCCTTCCCCCCAATGCAGAGAGAGAGAAATGTTTACTCATGGACCCATCCCACCAACACAGAGAGAGAGAAATGTTTACTCATGGATCCTTCCCACCAACGCAGAGAGAGAGAAATGTTTACTCATGGATCCATCCCACCAATGCAGAGAGAGAGAAATGTTTACTCATGGATCCATCCCACCAATGCAGAGAGAGAGAAATGTTTACTCATGGATCCATCCCACCAATGCAGAGAGAGAGAAATGTTTACTCATGGATCCATCCCACCAATGCAGAGAGAGAGAAATGTTTACTCATGGATCCATCCCACCAACGCAGAGAGAGTGAAATGTTTACTCATGGATCCTTCCCACCAACGCAGAGAGAGTGAAATGTTTACTCATGGATCCATCCCACCAACGCAGAGAGAGAGAAATGTTTACTCATGGATCCTTCCCACCAACACAGAGAGAGTGAAATGTTTACTCATGGATCCATCCCACCAATGCAGAGAGAGAGAAATGTTTACTCGTGGATCCATCCCACCAATACAGAGAGAGAGAAATGTTTACTCATGGATCCATCCCACCAACACAGAGAGAGAGAAATGTTTACTCATGGATCCATCCCACCAACACAGAGAGAGAGAAATGTTTACTCATGGATCCATCCCACCAATGCAGAGAGAGAGAAATGTTTACTCATGGATCCATCCCACCAATGCAGAGAGAGAGAAATGTTTACTCATGGATCCATCCCACCAATGCAGAGAGAGAGAAATGTTTACTCATGGATCCATCCCACCAATGCAGAGAGAGAGAAATGTTTACTCATGGATCCATCCCACCAACACAGAGAGAGAGAAATGTTTACTCATGGATCCTTCCCACCAATGCAGAGAGAGAGAAATGTTTACTCATGGATCCATCCCACCAACGCAGAGAGAGTGAAATGTTTACTCATGGATCCTTCCCACCAACGCAGAGAGAGTGAAATGTTTACTCATGGATCCATCCCACCAACGCAGAGAGAGAGAAATGTTTACTCATGGATCCTTCCCACCAACACAGAGAGAGTGAAATGTTTACTCATGGATCCACCCCACCAATGCAGAGAGAGAGAAATGTTTACTCGTGGATCCATCCCACCAATACAGAGAGAGAGAAATGTTTACTCATGGATCCATCCCACCAACACAGAGAGAGAGAAATGTTTACTCATGGATCCATCCCACCAACACAGAGAGAGAGAAATGTTTACTCATGGATCCATCCCACCAATGCAGAGAGAGAGAAATGTTTACTCATGGATCCTTCCCACCAACACAGAGAGAGAGAAATGTTTACTCAAGGATCCATCCCACCAACACAGAGAGAGTGAAATGTTTACTCATGGATCCATCCCACCAACACAGAGAGAGTGAAATGTTTACTCATGGATCCATCCCACCAATGCAGAGAGAGAGAGAAATGTTTACTCATGGATCCATCCCACCAACACAGAGAGAGAGAAATGTTTACTCGTGGATCCATCCCACCAACACAGAGAGAGAGAAATGTTTACTCATGGATCCTTCCCCCCAATGCAGAGAGAGAGAAATGTTTACTCATGGATCCATCCCACCAATGCAGAGAGAGAGAAATGTTTACTCATGGATCCTTCCCCCCAATGCAGAGAGAGAGAAATGTTTACTCATGGATCCATCCCACCAACACAGAGAGAGAGAAATATTTACTCATGGATCCATCCCACCAACACAGAGAGAGAGAAATGTTTACTCATGGATCCATCCCACCAACACAGAGAGAGAGAGAACTGTTTACTCATGGATCCTTCCCCCCAATGCAGAGAGAGAGAAATGTTTACTCATGGATCCATCCCACCAACACAGAGAGAGAGAAATGTTTACTCATGGATCCATCCCACCAACACAGAGAGAGAGAAATGTTTACTCGTGGATCCATCCCACCAACACAGAGAGAGAGAAATGTTTACTCATGGATCCTTCCCCCCAATGCAGAGAGAGAGAAATGCTTACTCATGGATCCATCCCACCAATGCAGAGAGAGAGAAATGTTTACTCATGGATCCTTCCCCCCAATGCAGAGAGAGAGAAATGTTTACTCATGGACCCATCCCACCAACACAGAGAGAGAGAAATGTTTACTCATGGATCCTTCCCACCAACGCAGAGAGAGAGAAATGTTTACTCATGGATCCATCCCACCAATGCAGAGAGAGAGAAATGTTTACTCATGGATCCATCCCACCAATGCAGAGAGAGAGAAATGTTTACTCATGGATCCATCCCACCAATGCAGAGAGAGAGAAATGTTTACTCATGGATCCATCCCACCAATGCAGAGAGAGAGAAATGTTTACTCATGGATCCATCCCACCAACACAGAGAGAGAGAAATGTTTACTCATGGATCCATCCCACCAATGCAGAGAGAGAGAAAAGTTTACTCATGGATCCATCCCACCAACGCAGAGAGAGTGAAATGTTTACTCATGGATCCTTCCCACCAACGCAGAGAGAGTGAAATGTTTACTCATGGATCCATCCCACCAACGCAGAGAGAGAGAAATGTTTACTCATGGATCCTTCCCACCAACACAGAGAGAGTGAAATGTTTACTCATGGATCCATCCCACCAATGCAGAGAGAGAGAAATGTTTACTCGTGGATCCATCCCACCAATACAGAGAGAGAGAAATGTTTACTCATGGATCCATCCCACCAACACAGAGAGAGAGAAATGTTTACTCATGGATCCATCCCACCAACACAGAGAGAGAGAAATGTTTACTCATGGATCCATCCCACCAATGCAGAGAGAGAGAAATGTTTACTCATGGATCCTTCCCACCAACACAGAGAGAGAGAAATGTTTACTCATGGATCCATCCCACCAACACAGAGAGAGTGAAATGTTTACTCATGGATCCATCCCACCAACACAGAGAGAGTGAAATGTTTACTCATGGATCCATCCCACCAATGCAGAGAGAGAGAGAAATGTTTACTCGTGGATCCATCCCACCAATGTAGAGAGAGAGAAATGTTTACTCGTGGATCCTTCACACCAACGCAGAGAGAGAGAAATGTTTACTCGTGGATCCTTCCCACCAATGCAGAGAGAGAGAAATGTTTACTCGTGGATCCATCCCACCAATGCAGAGAGAGAGAAATGTTTACTCATGGATCCTTCCCACCAACGCAGAGAGAGAGAAATGTTTACTCGTGGATCCTTCCTACCAATGCAGAGAGAGAGAAATGTTTACTCGTGGATCCATCCCACCAATGCAGAGAGAGAGAAATGTTTACTCGTGGATCCTTCCCACCAACGCAGAGAGAGAGAAATGTTTACTCGTGGATCCTTCCCACCAATGCAGAGAGAGAGAAATGTTTACTCGTGGATCCATCCCACCAACACAGAGAGAGAGAAATGTTTACTCATGGATCCTTCCCACCAACACAGAGAGAGAGAAATGTTTACTCGTGGATCCATCCCACCAACACAGAGAGAGAGAACTGTTTACTCATGGATCCTTCCCCCCAATGCAGAGAGAGAGAAATGTTTACTCATGGATCCATCCCACCAACACAGAGAGAGAGAAATGTTTACTCATGGATCCATCCCACCAACACAGAGAGAGAGAAATGTTTACTCGTGGATCCATCCCACCAACACAGAGAGAGAGAAATGTTTACTCATGGATCCTTCCCCCCAATGCAGAGAGAGAGAAATGTTTACTCATGGATCCATCCCACCAATGCAGAGAGAGAGAAATGTTTACTCATGGATCCTTCCCCCAAATGCAGAGAGAGAGAAATGTTTACTCATGGATCCATCCCACCAACACAGAGAGAGAGAAATGTTTACTCATGGATCCATCCCACCAACACAGAGAGAGAGAAATGTTTACTCATGGATCCATCCCACCAACACAGAGAGAGAGAACTGTTTACTCATGGATCCTTCCCCCCAATGCAGAGAGAGAGAAATGTTTACTCATGGATCCATCCCACCAACACAGAGAGAGAGAAATGTTTACTCATGGATCCATCCCACCAACACAGAGAGAGAGAAATGTTTACTCGTGGATCCATCCCACCAACACAGAGAGAGAGAAATGTTTACTCATGGATCCTTCCCCCCAATGCAGAGAGAGAGAAATGTTTACTCATGGATCCATCCCACCAATGCAGAGAGAGAGAAATGTTTACTCATGGATCCTTCCCCCCAATGCAGAGAGAGATAAATGTTTACTCATGGACCCATCCCACCAACACAGAGAGAGAGAAATGTTTACTCATGGATCCATCCCACCAATGCAGAGAGAGAGAAATGTTTACTCATGGATCCATCCCACCAATGCAGAGAGCGAGAAATGTTTACTCATGGATCCTTCCCACCAACGCAGAGAGCGAGAAATGTTTACTCATGGATCCATCCCACCAATGCAGAGAGAGAGAAATGTTTACTCATGGATCCATCCCACCAATGCAGAGAGAGAGAAATGTTTACTCATGGATCCTTCCCCCCAATGCAGAGAGAGAGAAATGTTTACTCATGGACCCATCCCACCAACACAGAGAGAGAGAAATGTTTACTCATGGATCCATCCCACCAATGCAGAGAGAGAGAAATGTTTACTCGTGGATCCATCCCACCAACACAGAGAGAGAGAAATGTTTACTCATGGATCCTTCCCACCAACACAGAGAGAGAGAAATGTTTACTCGTGGATCCATCCCACCAACACAGAGAGAGTGAAATGTTTACTCATGGATCCTTCCCACCAACGCAGAGAGAGAGAAATGTTTACTCATGGATCCATCCCACCAACACAGAGAGAGAGAAATGTTTACTCATGGATCCATCCCACCAATGCAGAGAGAGAGAAATGTTTACTCATGGATCCTTCCCACCAATAGAGAGAGAGAGAAATGGATAAATAATAGAAAAGTAATAACACATAATAATAAAAGTAATAATCAATACACAATGAGTAATGATAACTTGGCAATATACAAGAGGTACCAGTACCAAGTTGATGTGCAGGGGTATGAGGTAATTGAGGTGAATATGTACATATAACTAGGAATAAAGAGACAGATAGTAAACAGTAGCAGCAGCGGTACGTGATGAGTCAAAACAGTTAGTGCAAAAAGGGTCAATGCAGATTGTCTGGGTAGCTATTTGGTTAACTAGTTAACTAACTATTTATCAGTCTGATGGCTTAGTGATAGAAGCTGTTCAGGGTCCTGGTAACTATTTAACTAACTATTTATCAGACTGATGGCTTAGTGATAGAAGCTGTTCAGGGTCCTGGTAACTATTGGTTAACTATTTATCTAACTATTTATCAGTCTGATGGCTTAGTGATAGAAGCTGTTCAGGGTCCTGGTAACTATTGGTTAACTATTTATCTAACTATTTATCAGTCTGATGGCTTAGTGATAGAAGCTGTTCAGGGTCCTGGTAACTATTGGTTAACTATTTATCTAACTATTTATCAGTCTGATGGCTTAGTGATAGAAGCTGTTCAGGGTCCTGGTAACTATTGGTTAACTATTTATCTAACTATTTATCAGTCTGATGGCTTAGTGATAGAAGCTGTTCAGGGTCCTGGTAACTATTGGTTAACTATTTAACTAACTATTTATCAGTCTGATGGCTTAGTGATAGAAGCTGTTCAGGGTCCTGGTAACTATTGGTTAACTATTTAACTAACTATTTATCAGACTGATGGCTTAGTGATAGAAGCTGTTCAGGGTCCTGGTAACTATTTAACTAACTATTTATCAGTCTGATGGCTTAGTGATAGAAGCTGTTCAGGGTCCTGGTAACTATTTAACTAACTATTTATCAGACTGGTGGCTTAGTGATAGAAGCTGTTCAGGGTCCTGGTAACTATTGGTTAACTATTTAACTAACTATTTATCAGACTGATGGCTTAGTGATAGAAGCTGTTCAGGGTCCTGGTAACTATTTAACTAACTATTTATCAGACTGATGGCTTAGTGATAGAAGCTGTTCAGTGTCCTGGTAACTATTTAACTAACTATTTATCAGACTGATGGCTTAGTGATAGAAGCTGTTCAGGGTCCTGGTAACTATTTAACTAACTATTTATCAGTCTTATGGCTTAGTGATAGAAGCTGTTCAGGGTCCTGGTAACTATTTAACTAACTATTTATCAGACTGATGGCTTAGTGATAGAAGCTGTTCAGGGTCCTGGTAACTATTGGTTAACTATTTAACTAACTATTTATCAGACTGATGGCTTAGTGATAGAAGCTGTTCAGGGTCCTGGTAACTATTTAACTAACTATTTATCAGACTGATGGCTTAGTGATAGAAGCTGTTCAGGGTCCTGGTAACTATTTAACTAACTATTTATCAGTCTGATGGCTTAGTGATAGAAGCTGTTCAGGGTCCTGGTAACTATTGGTTAACTATTTAACTAACTATTTATCAGTCTGATGGCTTAGTGATAGAAGCTGTTCAGGGTCCTGGTAACTATTTAACTAACTATTTATCAGACTGATGGCTTAGTGATAGAAGCTGTTCAGGGTCCTGGTAACTATTGGTTAACTATTTAACTATTTATCAGACTGACGGCTTAGTGATAGAACCTGTTCAGGGTCCTGGTAACTATTTAACTAACTATTTATCAGACTGATGGCTTAGTGATAGAAGCTGTTCAGGGTCCTGGTAACTATTGGTTAACTATTTATCTAACTATTTATCAGTCTGATGGCTTAGTGATAGAAGCTGTTCAGGGTCCTGGTAACTATTGGTTAACTATTTAACTAACTATTTATCAGTCTTATGGCTTAGTGATAGAAGCTGTTCAGGGTCCTGGTAACTATTTGGTTAACTATTTAACTAACTATTTATCAGTCTTATGGCTTAGTGATAGAACCTGTTCAGGGTCCTGGTAACTATTTAACTAACTATTTATCAGACTGATGGCTTAGTGATAGAAGCTGTTCAGGGTCCTGGTAACTATTGGTTAACTATTTATCTAACTATTTATCAGTCTGATGGCTTAGTGATAGAAGCTGTTCAGGGTCCTGGTAACTATTGGTTAACTATTTAACTAACTATTTATCAGACTGATGGCTTAGTGATAGAAGCTGTTCAGGGTCCTGGTAACTATTTAACTAACTATTTATCAGTCTGATGGCTTAGTGATAGAAGCTGTTCAGGGTCCTGGTAACTATTTAACTAACTATTTATCAGTCTTATGGCTTAGTGATAGAACCTGTTCAGGGTCCTGGTAACTATTTAACTAACTATTTATCAGTCTGATGGCTTAGTGATAGAAGCTGTTCAGGGTCCTGGTAACTATTGGTTAACTATTTATCTAACTATTTATCAGTCTGATGGCTTAGTGATAGAAGCTGTTCAGGGTCCTGGTAACTATTGGTTAACTATTTATCTAACTATTTATCAGTCTGATGGCTTAGTGATAGAAGCTGTTCAGGGTCCTGGTAACTATTGGTTAACTATTTATCTAACTATTTATCAGTCTGATGGCTTAGTGATAGAAGCTGTTCAGGGTCCTGGTAACTATTGGTTAACTATTTATCTAACTATTTATCAGTCTGATGGCTTAGTGATAGAAGCTGTTCAGGGTCCTGGTAACTATTGGTTAACTATTTAACTAACTATTTATCAGTCTGATGGCTTAGTGATAGAAGCTGTTCAGGGTCCTGGTAACTATTGGTTAACTATTTAACTAACTATTTATCAGACTGATGGCTTAGTGATAGAAGCTGTTCAGGGTCCTGGTAACTATTTAACTAACTATTTATCAGTCTGATGGCTTAGTGATAGAAGCTGTTCAGGGTCCTGTTAACTATTTAACTAACTATTTATCAGTCTGATGGCTTAGTGATAGAATCTGTTCAGGATCCTGGTAACTATTGGTTAACTATTTAACTAACTATTTATCAGTCTGATGGCTTAGTGATAGAATCTGTTCAGGATCCTGGTAACTATTGGTTAACTATTTAACTAACTATTTATCAGTCTGATGGCTTAGTGATAGAAGCTGTTCAGGGTCCTGTTGGTTCTAGACTTGGTGTATCGGTACAGCTTGCCATGCGGTAGCAGAGAGAACAGTCTATGACTTGGGTGGCTGGAGTCTGACAACTTTTAGGGCCTTCCTCTGACACCGCCTGGAATAGAATAGGGTGCCATTTGGGACACAGGCCTTGTGTAAACCAGAATAATAGAAAAATAATAGTGCAGTTATTAAATGTAAATATGGGCACAAGATCACTTCAACCACTCTGGGAGCCACGGAGACAGCCATTTATTTCCCTGTCCCAGACGCGAGGTACAGTATGCTGAGGGTCTTAGCAGAACAGACATACTTTTAACATGTATCCTTCCTTTCTCTCTTCTTTGAAGTAATCACTGATCTAAGATGAATGTTGAATTAATGACATCGTTTTCACCTATTCTTTTTAGTCAGATCGCTGATTACTTCAGGTAGCTACAGTATGAGTTTGATGAGGGGAGATTCCCCCGATCAGTGTATTCCTGAAAGGGAGAGAGAGAGAAAGAGAGAGTGAGAGCGAGACCCAGAGAGAGAGAGACCCAGAGAGAGAGTGCTACGCTAACTGCTAGCAAGGTCTTTCTCTCTCCCATTAAATGCTACCATAGATAAGATATTTATAACTAACCCTAAATGTATTGATATATTTTTAACCTTTATTTAACTAGGCAAATCAGTTGAGAACTAATTCTTATTTACAATGAAGGCCTACCAAAAGGCAAAGGGCCTCCTGCGGGGTCAGGAGCTGAGATTAAAACTAAAACAAATACAAATAAATAACATATAAATATAGGACAAAACATACATCACGACAAGGGAGACACCACAACACTACATAAAGAGAGACCTAAGACAACAACAGACCAAGGCAGCAACACATGACAACACAGCACGGTAGCAACACAACCTGACGACAACATGGTAGCAGAACAAAACATGGTACAAACATTATTGGGCAAAGACAACAATACATCACAAAGGGCAAGAACAACAACAACACAAAGTGCAAGAAGACAATAATACATCACACAAAGCAGCCGCAACTGTCAGTAAGAATGTCCATGATTGAGTCTTTGAATGAAGAGATTGAGATAAAACTGTCCAGTTTGAGTGTTTGTTGCAGCTCGTTCCAGTCGCTAGATACTGTAGTTCATCTGTATCATTTACAGTGGGTAGCATAGAAGATTAATGGGCAGAACAAGCAAGGTGGGCAAAGCCAAGCACGAGCTAACGAGATCCTTTTGGCGAGTTGTAGCATGTATGGTGCTAGGTGCTTTGCTAACGCTAGATGCTAGCACAAGGTGCTAAAGCTAGGTGCTTTGCTAACTGCTAACGCAAGATGCTAGCACAAGGTGCTAAAGCTAGGTGGTTTGCTAACTGCTGACGCTAGATGCTACCAAAAGGTGCTTAAGCTAGGTGCTATGCTAGCTGCTCCACTCTCCCTCCCCTACCTCTCTCCCATTCATATCCAAATTCCTCTCCTTCTACTCTACTCTCCCATTCCTCTCAATCTCTCTCCCAAACCTATTTCCCTTTGACATTCCCTTTCTCATTTTCCCCCTCTTTCCCTATCTCTCGCTCTTTCACACTGCTTACCCATACCTCTCTTCCCCCCTCTCTTCTTCTACTTCTCTTGGTTCACCTTCTACAAGTCCATGCTAGGTAAAGCTCCGCCTTATCTCAGTTCACTGGTCAGGATGGCAACACCCACCCGTAACACGCGCTCCAGCAGGTGTATCTCACTGATCATCCCTAAAGCCAACACCTCATTTGGCCGCCTTTCGTAACAGTTCTCTGCTGCCTGTGACTGGAACGAATTGCAAAAATCGCTGAAGTTGGAGACTTTTATCTCCCTCACCAACTTCAAACATCTGCTATCTGAGCAGCTAACCGATCGCTGCAGCTGTACATAGTCTATCGGTAAATAGCCCACCCATTTTTACCTACCTCATCCCCATACTGTTTTTATTTATTTACTTTTCTGCTCTTTTGCACACCAATATCTCTACCTATACATGACCATCTGATCATTTATCACTCCAGTGTTAATCTCCAAAACTGTAATTATTCGCCTACCTCCTCCTCATGCCTTTTGCACACAATGTAAATAGACTATCCTTTTTTTCTACTGTGTTATTGACTTGTTAATTGTTTACTCCATGTGTAACTCTGTGTTGTCTGTTCACACTGCTATGCTTTATCTTGGCCAGGTCGCAGTTGCAAATGAGAACTTGTTCTCAACTAGCCTACCTGGTTAAATAAAGGTGTTCTCAACTAGCCTACCTGGTTAAATAAAGGTGTTCTCAACTAGCCTACCTGGTTAAATAAAGGTGTTCTCAACTAGCCTACCTGGTTAAATATAGGTGTTCTCAACTAGCCTACCTGGTTAAATAAAGGTGTTCTCAACTAGCCTACCTGGTTAAATAAAGGTGAAATAAAAAAAGAAAAGAAAAATTCTCCCTGCTCTTCCTTTGTCTCTGCTACAGCTCACAATGCAGGGTGGCCAGCGTTGCAAAACCAAAAAGATGCAATTAAGTTGCGCTGTGAGTGTGCGTGTGACTTGGCAAACAGCACCACGCCCATTAAGGCAAAATGTTCCTTCCGTTTGTCTTAAAATATAGGGCCTAATCAAACACCAATCAGCCACACACTCCTGTGCCTTGTGTGTGTGTGTGTGCGTGTTCTGCCCTGTAGAGCCTAAACGGACAGGAATGGACCGCTAATGAAATGTCCTCCACTTCTCCTCCTCTTGCTCCCCCTAAATTTGTTTTCTTACCGGTTTGCTTTTCCAGCCTTTGTGATCTGCAGGAAAATAAACAACCCTTCCTGTTGATGGTGGGTCGAACTCAGGAATGCTACTGCCAATAATAAAGTACCAAATCTGATCCTCTTTGGAACTGGATAGAGAAGTACTAACTAGTACTACAGGAAATACTGGATAGAGAAGTACTAACTAGTACTACAGGAAATACTGGATTGAGAATTACTAACAAGTACTACAGGAAATACTGGATAGGGAAGTACTAACAAGTACTACAGGAAATACTGGATAGAGAAGTACTAACTAGTACTACAGGAAATACTGGATAGAGAAGTACTAACAAGTACTACAGGAACTACTGGATTGAGAATTACTAACAAGTACTACAGGAAATACTGGATAGGGAAGTACTAACAAGTACTACAGGAAATACTGGATAGAGAAGTACTAACTAGTACTACAGGAAATACTGGATAGAGAAGTACTAAGAAGTACTACAGGAACTACTGGATTGAGAATTACTAACAAGTACTACAGGAAATACTGGATAGAGAAGTACTAACTAGTACTACAGGAAATACTGGATAGAGAAGTACTAACAAGTACTACAGGAACTACTGGATTGAGAATTACTAACAAGTACTACAGGAAATACTGGATAGGGAAGTACTAACAAGTACTACAGGAAATACTGGATAGAGAAGTACTAACAAGTACTACAGGAACTACTGGATTGAGAATTACTAACAAGTACTACAGGAAATACTGGATAGGGAAGTACTAACAAGTACTACAGGAAATACTGGATAGAGAAGTACTAACTAGTACTACAGGAAATACTGGATAGAGAAGTACTAAGAAGTACTACAGGAACTACTGGATTGAGAATTACTAACAAGTACTACAGGAAATACTGGATAGAGAAGTACTAACTAGTACTACAGGAAATACTGGATAGAGAAGTACTAACAAGTACTACAGGAACTACTGGATTGAGAATTACTAACAAGTACTACAGGAAATACTGGATAGGGAAGTACTAACAAGTACTACAGGAAATACTGGATAGAGAAGTACTAACAAGTACTACAGGAACTACTGGATAGAGAATTACTAACAAGTACTACAGGAAATACTGGATAGGGAAGTACTAACAAGTACTACAGGAAATGCTTGGTATAGAAGTACCAATAGGTACTATAGGAAATACTGGATAGAGAAGTACTAATAGGTACTATAGGAAATACTGGATAGAGAAGTACTAACAAGTACTACAGGAAATACTAAAGAAAACCCCTTGGGGAATAGATACATATATCTCCCAGGCCGTTATGAGAGAATCATTACATGTACATCTGCATTGCTTGCTTTTTGGGGTTTTAGGCTGGGTTTCTGTATAGCACTTTGTGACATATGCTGATGTAAAAAGGGCTTCATAAAAACATTTCATTGATTGATTGATTGATGGAATTAATATGAATAACTTGTCTTCCTCAGGTCCCTGGAGATGCCTCTGCGGTGTATTTATTAGTGGTGTTAATTTCCTTCCATGTGTGGCTGACAACACTAAAGAAGGAGCTACATGATTAACTGCTGGGATAATACCAACTGCTTGTACATTTAAAACATTTTTAGAAACTTGTTTTCATAGATGCTCTTAACTTCCTCTGTCAGTACAAAACATATCTAGAGAGAAGAGATAGTGGGAACTGAGCTAGTTATTAGGGCTGTGACAGGAACTGGATAACCACTGATGGTTATGGACAAAGACCATCAGGAAAATAAGATAACCGTGTCACTGATGGTTATGGACAAAGACCATCAGGAAAATAAGATAACCGTGTCACTGATGGTTATGGACAAAGACCATCAGGAAAATAAGATAACCGTGTCACTGATGGTTATGGACAAAGACCATCAGGAAAATTAGATAACCGTGTCACTGATGGTTATGGACAAAGACCATCAGGAAAATAAGATAACCGTGTCACTGATGGTTATGGACAAAGACCATCATGAAAATAAGATAACCGTGTCACTGATGGTTATGGACAAAGACCATCAGGAAAATAAGATTATCGTGTCACTGATGATTATGGACAAAGACCATCAGGAAAATAAGATAACCGTCAAGACCGTTTAAATAGGCCTACATCAATTTAAGGATCGTGTATGTGTGTATGTGCGGTGTATGTGTGATTTTTATTTAATTTAGAATGGACCTTTATCATGCACATGTCTCAAAACAGGGGCAGTGGGAAAAAAAAGACATGTCATCAATGCACTTAAATAGCGAAAGGAGGAAACTTTTCCCTGTGGTTTATTTTCATGCCAGCCAGGTAAGCTATACTCCTGCTGTAAAAAGAAGCAATGTGCTTAATATTAGGAAAGTTGAGAAATAAATATAGTAGGCCTAGCCTATAGAAAGCTAATGGGATCCTCCTCTTTTTAATAGAGGCCATCACTCCCATTTCTCATTGCATAGCCTATAGAAATGTTGCGCAACATGAGCTCATGCTCTCATTAAGTGTTTGATTAGATTTTATTTTCACTGATGTCAGAGTAATTAGAGGGACAATAGTGCTGAGTACCAGGCAGTTAGCAAGTTTGGTAGACTACTAATGAACATCAGCAGCATCAGAGCTGGGAGAAGCCTAATTACCGTGACTAAATGGCCACGTGGAATTTGACTGCCGTCATGACTCGTGACCGCCGGTGTGGCGGTAATATGGTCACGTGACAGCCCTAGTCCTAGCCGATAAGCTGCCCTAGGCGAGACAAAAAAATTGCCGCCCTCCTATCCCTGCTAAGTAGAATAGTAGCCCAGGCTGAAGCCTTCCGTGTCTGAACTTTAATGAACGCACATGTGGTAGCATAGCGTTTGTAAAACAGCCAATTTACCATTAATCCCTTTCATTTTTTTGCATAAATTTTTATTAATGCATGTATAAATTACAGTAATTTACCATTAATCCCTTTCATTTTGTTAAACACAAATTTGTTAATACATGTATAAATTACAGAAATTTAGCATTCTCATTCTCGGAACGGAAAAGTTGTTTTCAGAGTTCACAACCTTTTACACTTGTGAGAAACAAGCTTTGGTTTATTTCGTACCATCATTTACGCGCTCCATGTGAGCAATGAGCATGTGTCTGGTTTGTCTTTATTGTTGATGTTGACGGAGCGGAGCGTGTCTGATGTGGGTCTACCTGACCGGCTTCTCTCTGACCACACATAGATGTGGGTCTACCTGACTGGCTTCTCTCTGACTACACATAGATGTGGGTCTACCTGACTGGCTTCTCTCTGACCACATGTAGATGTGGGTCTACCTGACTGGCTTCTCTCTGACCACACATAGATGTGGGTCTACCTGACTGGCTTCTCTCTGACCACATGTAGATGTGGGTCTACCTGACTGGCTTCTCTCTGACCTCACATAGATGTGGGTCTACCTGACTGGCTTCTCTCGACCACATGTAGATGTGGGTCTACCTGACTGGCTTCTCTCTGACCACATGTAGATGTGGGTCTACCTGACTGGCTTCTCTCTGACCACACATAGATGTGGGTCTACCTGACTGGCTTCTCTCTGACCACATGTAGATGTGGGTCTACCTGACTGGCTTCTCTCTGACTACACATAGATGTGGGTCTACCTGACTGACTTCTCTCTGACTACACATAGATGTGGGTCTACCTGAGTGGCTTCTCTCTGACTACACATACATGTGGGTCTACCTGACTGGCTTCTCTCTGACCACACGTAGATGTGGGTCTACCTGACTGGATTCTCTCTGACTACACATAGATGTGGGTCTACCTGACTGGCTTCTCCCTGACCACACATACAGTGCCTTGCGAAAGTATTCGGCCCCCTTGAACTTTGCGACCTTTTGCCACATTTCAGGCTTCAAACATAAAGATATAAAACTGTATTTTTTTGTGAAGAATCAACAACAAGTGGGACACAATCATGAAGTGGAACGACATTTATTGGATATTTCAAACTTTTTTAACAAATCAAAAACTGAAAAATTGGGCGTGCAAAATTCAGCCCCTTTACTTTCAGTGCAGCAAACTCTCTCCAGAAGTTCAGTGAGGATCTCTGAATGATCCAATGTTGACCTAAATGACTAATGATGATAAATACAATCCACCTGTGTGTAATCAAGTCTCCGTATAAATGCACCTGCACTGTGATAGTCTCAGAGGTCCGTTAAAAGCGCAGGGAGCATCATGAAGAACAAGGAACACACCAGGCAGGTCCGAGATACTGTTGTGAAGAAGTTTAAAGCCGGATTTGGATTAAAAAAAATTCCCAAGCTTTAAACATCCCAAGGAGCACTGTGCAAGCGATAATATTGAAATGGAAGGAGTATCAGACCACTGCAAATCTACCAAGACCTGGCCGTCCCTCTAAACTTTCAGCTCATACAAGGAGAAGACTGATCAGAGATGCAGCCAAGAGGCCCATGATCACTCTGGATGAACTGCAGAGATCTACAGCTGAGGTGGGAGACTCTGTCCATAGGACAACAATCAGTCGTATATTGCACAAATCTGGCCTTTATGGAAGAGTGGCAAGAAGAAAGCCATTTCTTAAAGATATCCATAAAAAGTGTTGTTTAAAGTTTGCCACAAGCCACCTGGGAGACACACCAAACATGTAGAAGAAGGTGCTCTGGTCAGATGAAACCAAAATTGAACTTTTTGGCAACAATGCAAAACGTTATGTTTGGCGTAAAAGCAACACAGCTGAACACACCATCCCCACTGTCAAACATGGTGGTGGCAGCATCATGGTTTGGGCGTGCTTTTCTTCAGCAGGGACAGGGAAGATGGTTAAAATTGATGGGAAGATGGATGGAGCCAAATACAGGACCATTCTGGAAGAATGATGGAGTCTGCAAAAGACCTGAGACTGGGACGGAGATTTGTCTTCCAACAAGACAATGATCCAAAACATAAAGCAAAATCTACAATGGAATGGTTCAAAAATAAACATATCCAGGTGTTAGAATGGCCAAGTCAAAGTCCAGACCTGAATCCAATCGAGAATCTGTGGAAAGAACTGAAAACTGCTGTTCACAAATGCTCTCCATCCAACCTCACTGAGCTCGAGCTGTTTTGCAAGGAGGAATGGGAAAAAATTTCAGTCTCTCGATGTGCAAAACTGATAGAGACATACCCCAAGCGACTTACAGCTGTAATCGCAGCAAAAGGTGGCGCTACATAGTATTAACTTAAGGGGGCTGAATAATTTTGCACGCCCAATTTTTCAGTTTTTGATTTGTTAAAAAAGTTTGAAATATCCAAAAAAATGTCGTTCCACTTCATGATTGTGTCCCACTTGTTGTTGATTCTTCAAGAAAAAATACAGTTTTATATCTTTGTTTGAAGCCTGAAATGTGGCAAAAGGTCGCAAAGTTCAAGGGGGCCGAATACTTTCGCAAGGCACTGTACATGTGGGTCTACCTGACTGGCTTCTCCCTGACCACACATAGATGTGGGTCTACCTGACTGTCTTCTCCCTGACCACACATAGATGTGGGTCTACCTAACTGGCTTCTCCCTGACCACACATAGATGTGGGTCTACCTGACTGGCTTCTCTCTGACTACACATAGATGTGGGTCTACCTGACTGGCTTCTCCCTGACTACACATAGACTTAGGTCTACCTGCTTCTCGCAAATGTCAAATCTAGGATAGTGCCCAGCTGGGCCTCTCAGTAAGTCAAATTATAATATTGCCTCACAGTATTTTTTAAATCTTTGGAACACTCTATCCCTCGATAATCAATGTTGCTGGTAAATTGGCTATCGACGTGTTTGTTTCTATTTGAATGATTGTTCAGCTGTACCCTTCATACTTTCATTGTCACTGTTATGGTAGGCCTAGGTTTTTTAAAACGTTTTAAGAAAATTTGCTCTTTCATTTCAACAGCAGTGTCACTACCTAACTACCACAACCATGCAAGAGGCTAGGATGACAACAAAGACATATCATTACCTCACTGTCTGTTATTATAATAGAAAACAGAAAGGATACTGCTGCTCATGCTCCCATGTGCTCCCATGTGCTCCCATGTGCTCCCATGTTCTCCCATGTGCTCCCATGTGCTCCCATGTTCTCCCATGTTCTCCCATGTGCTCCCATGTGCTCCCATGTGCTCCCATGTGCTCCCATGTGCTCCCATGTGCTCCCATGTTCTCCCATGTGCTCCCATGTGCTCCCATGTGCTCCCATGTTCTCCCATGTGCTCCCATGTGCTCCCATGTGCTCCCATGTGCTCCCATGTTCTCCCATGTGCTCCCATGTTCTCCCATGTTCTCCCATGTGCTCCCATGTTCTCCCATGTTCTCCCATGTGCTCCCATGTGCTCCCATGTTCTCCCATGTGCTCCCATGTGCTCCCATGTGCTCCCATGTTCTCCCATGTGCTCCCATGTGCTCCCATGTTCTCCCATGTGCTCCCATGTTCTCCCATGTGCTCCCATGTTCTCCCATGTGTGATGTTTCCACCCTTAGGTATGTGTTCTTTCATAGTTGTCATGTCTTCACTATTATCCTACAATGTAGAAAATAGTCAAAATAAAGAAAATATTTTGACTGGTACTATATATATATATATATATATATACATTTATTTTAATTTTAAATGTACCTTTATTTACCTAGGCAAGTCAGTTAAGAACAAATTCTTATTTTCAATGACGGCCTAGGAACAGTGGGTTAACTGTCTGTTCAGGGGCAGAACAACAGATTTGTACCTTGTCAGCTCGGGGATTCGAACTAGCAACCTCTATGTGTGTGTGTGTGTGTATGTGAGTGTGTGTGTGTGTGTGTGTATGTGTGTGTGTGTGTGTGTGTGTGTGTATGTGAGTGTGTGTGTGTGTGTGTGTATGTGGCTGGCAGAGACAGGCCCCTGGCAGCAATGGCTCCAAATCAGGCTCAGGTGTGTTGGGCCGGGCCCCTGAGCAGCTCAGGCTCAATGACACCAGGGCCGTCACACACAGAGCAACCCAGCATGGAAGGGACTCTCACAGAGAGCAACAAACGCACACAGGCGTAGCTAGGTGGAGACCCAGAGAGAGAGAAGAGAAAACACAGGCTTTGGTGTGGCAGCCATGTCTGATTAAATATCTTCCAAGATTTATACAAAAAAAATACAAATGTGTCCATGTTATCTCTTTTGATCTGTTGTAGCACTTTCGAGCTGTAGCATCTTCTGGCTAATAAAAAATAAAAACAAGTTCCAAACTCCAAAAGAACTAGATTTAAATAATAAATAACTCGAATCACAAACAACAATTTAAAAAAATCAACTTTCGGATAAACTGTTAACAACTAAACAATGTCAATAACATCAAAGAATTGATCTCAAATGAATCAATGTAAACTCCTCCTCCCCAATCCTTCTCTAAGCGCTGCTCTGCTCTTTCTTTACCTGCCTTTCATTCCCTTCCTCTCTCTTTTCTCTCCCCTCTTCTCTTTTACTATCCCTCTCTGATTCTCTCGCTCTCTCTCTTCTTCTCTCGCTCCCTCTTCTTCTCTCGCTCCCTCTTCTTCTCTCGCTCCCTCTCTTCTTCTCTCGCTCCCTCTTCTTCTCTCGCTCCCTCTCTTCTTCTCTCGCTCCCTCTCTTCTTCTCTCGCTCCCTCTCTTCTTCTCTCGCTCCCTCTCTTCTTCTCTCGCTCCCTCTCTTCTTCTCTCGCTCCCTCTCTGATTCTCTCGCTCCCTCTCTGATTCTCTCGCTCCCTCTCTGATTCTCTCGCTCCCTCTCTGATTCTCTCGCTCCCTCTCTTTTGTCTCAAGTCCTTAGGGCTCCTTTATGCGCTCTTTAAATAGGGGCCCAACCAGGTCATTTTGTCTCTCCATTCAGCAGCGGGTCATTCCACCCAGGGACAGCTCACTTTGAGACTCATCCCACCATGAGCTTCCCTGTAACCATGGCAACACGCTCAGTGGGATCCCGGGGCACTGAAACAGTGATTTGGTGTAGGACAACCAGGGCAGCGAGGGCCCACAGAGGAGGAACGGAGAGGAGAGAGGCCCAGTGTAGAGAGAAGGCCTGACTGAGAGAGAGAGAGAGAGAGAGAGAGAGGCCCAGTGTAGAGAGAAGGCCTGACTGTGAGAGAGAGGAGAGAGGCCCAGTGTAGAGAGAAGGCCTGACTGTGAGAGAGAGAGAGAGAGAGAGAGAGAGAGAGGCCCAGTGTAGAGAGAAGGCCTGACTGTGAGAGAGAGGAGAGAGGCCCAGTGTAGAGAGAAGGCCTGACTGTGAGAGAGAGAGAGAGAGAGAGAGAGAGAGGCCCAGTGTAGAGAGAAGGCCTGACTGTGAGAGAGAGGAGAGAGACCCAGTGTAGAGAGAAGGCCTGACTGTGAGAGAGAGAGAGTCCCAGTGTAGAGAGAAGGCCTAACTGTGAGAGAGAGGAGAGAGACCCAGTGTAGAGAGAAGGCCTGACTGTGAGGGAGAGAGAGAGAGAGAGAGAGAGAGAGGCCCAGTGCATAGAGAAGGCCTGACTGTGAGAGGGAGAGAGAGAGAGAGAGGCCCAGTATAGAGAGAAGGCCTGACTGTGAGAGAGAGAGAGAGAGAGAGAGAGAGGCCCAGTGCATAGAGAAGGCCTGACTGTGAGAGGGAGAGAGAGAGAGAGAGAGAGGCCCAGTATAGAGAGAAGGCCTGACTGTGAGATAGAGATAGAGAGGCTATACTATATACTCTTTAACATCATCCTTAGCTCTGGCATCTTCCCCAATATTTGGAACCAAGGACTGATCACCCCAATCCACAAAAGTGGAGACAAATTTGACCCCAATAACTACCGTGGAATATGCGTCAATAGTAACCTCCTCTGCATTATCATTAACAGCAGACTCGTACATTTCCTCAATGAAAACAATGTACTGAGCAAATGTCAAATTGGCTTTTTACCAAATTACCATACAACAGACCATGTATTCACCCTGCACACCCTAATTGACAAACAAACAAACCAAAACAAAGGCAAAGTCTTCTCATGCTTTGTTGATTTCAAAAAAGCCTTCGACTCAATTTGGCATGAGGGTCTGCTATACAAACTGATGGAAAGTGGTGTTGGGGGTAAAACATACGACATTATAAAATCCATGTACACAAACAACAAGTGTGTGGTTAAAATTGGCAAAAAACACACACATTTCTTCACACAGGGTCGTGGGGTGAGACAGGGATGCAGCTTAAGCCCCACCCTCTTCAACATATAGATCAATGAATTGGCGCGGGCACTAGAAAAGTCTGCAGCACCCGGCCTTACCCTACTAGAATCCGTAGTCAAATGTCTGCTGTTTGCTGATGATCTGGTGCTTCAGCAGCACCTAGATCTTATGCACGGATTCTGTCAGACCTGGGCCCTGACAGTAAATCTCAGTAAGACCAAAATAATGGTGTTCCAAAAAAGGTCCAGTCACCAGGACCACAAATACAAATTCCATCTAGACACTGTTGCCCTAGAGCACACAAAAAACTATACATACCTTGGCCTAAACATCAGCGCCACAGGTAACTTCCACAAAGCTGTGAACGATCTGAGAGACAAGGCAAGAAGGGCATTCTATGCCATCAAAAGGAACATAAATTTCAACATACCAATTAGGATCTGGATAAAAATACTTGAATCAGTCATTGAGCCCATTGCCCTTTATGGTTGTGAGGTCTGGGGTCCGCTCACCAACCAAGACTTCACAAAATGAGACAAACACCAAATTGAGACTCTGCACTCAGAATTCTGCAAAAATATCCTCCGTATACAACGTAGAACACCAAATAATGCATGCAGAGCAGAATTAGGCCGATACCCACTAATTATCAAAATCCAGAAAAGAGCCGTTAAATTCTATAACCACCTAAAAGGAAGCGATTCCCAAACCTTCCATAACAAAGCCATCACCTACAGAGAGATGAACCTGGAGAAGAGTCCCCTAAGCAAGCTGGTCCTGGAGCTCTGTTCACAAACACAAACACACCCTACAGAGCCCCAGGACAGCAGCACAATTAGACCCAACCAAATCATGAGAAAACTAAAAGATAATTACTTGACACATTGGAAAGAATTAACAAAAAAACAGAGCAAACTAGAATGCTATTTGGCCCTACACAGAGAGTACACAGCGGCAGAATACCTGAGCACTGTGACTGACCCAAAATTAATGTACAGGCCGCCGTAGGCAGACATGGCTCTCAAGAGAAGACAGGCTATGTGCTCACTGCCCACAAAATGAGGTGGAAACTGAACTGCACTTCCTAACCTCCTGCCCAATGTATGACCATATTAGAGAGACATATTTCCCTCAGATTACACAGATCCACAAAGAATTCGAAAACAAATCCAATTTTGAAAAACTCCCATATCTACTGGGTGAAATTCCACAGTGTGCCATCACAGCAGCAAGATGTGTGTCCCGTTGCCACGAGAAAAGGGCAACCAGTGAAGAACACACACCATTGTAAATACAACCCATATCTATGCCTATTTATTTTATCTTTTATCTTTTATCTTGTGTCCTTTACCATTTGTACATTGTTAAAACACTGTATATATATATATATAATATGACTGATTTGTAATGTCTTTATTGTTTTGCAACTTCTGTATGTGTGATGTTCACTGTTAATTTTTATTGTTTATTTCACTTTATATATTATCTACCTCACTTGCTTTGGCAATGTTAACACATGTTTCCCATGCCAATAAAGCCCTTGAATTGAATTGAATTGAGAGAGAGGGTGGGGGAGAGTTGGGCCTGGGAGTTCAGATAGGGGGCAGTCTGAGTATGGGGATATACAGGGGGAGGCTAGATTGGGCAAGGCAGGGTAGCTTTGGATGTGGTGTTGCGAGTGGGGTATCTCAGCGGTGTCTGAGCCTAGCAGGGATTACAGTCTGTGGCTTGGCTGGCAGGGGCTCTCTGGGCTGTGTCTGGATGAAAGTCCGGCTGTAATACAGTACAGTAATGGCTAAGTCTGGCTCTGGGAACACTACGGGCCCCCAGCTGTGCCTGGGCTCTTCCTGGGTCTGGTCTGCCATCCAACAATGGAGAGGCTTCCCCATCTCCTCTCCACACTAATTATAGCCCAGCAGTGTCTACTCTATCTAAAATCCAACCATGCAGCCGCGGTACCTTCTCGTTTCCCTCCTTTGATCCTAATTTCGCTCCTTTCTCCTCGTTTCCCTCCTTTTCCCCTCGTTTCCCTCCTTTTCTCCTCCTCGTTTCCCTCCTTTCAACCCCTCATTTCCCTCCTTTCAACTCCTCGTTTCCCTCCTTTTCTCCTTCTCGTCTTGTCCCTTTCTCCTCCTCGTTTCCCTCCTTTCAACTCCTCGCTTTCCTGTCCACTCTAATGAGGGGATGGATGCTGTCACTTGGGACACTTTCACTACATATCCCTCTGATGGGGGGGGCACAGCTCTGCTGGATGGGCTCTGCTCTTGCACCAAACTAAAACAATATCCCCCAAATCCAACATGGCCGCCTGCCTCCATAGAGAAAAGATCATTCAGATCCCTGTGATGCCCCCAAGTATCAGCTCAGCAGCACTCTAGTCGAGGTCTCACTGCTGTACAGTACAGTATATCAAACACTTGACCTAATCAAACACTTGACCTAATCAAACACTTGACCTAATCAAACACTTGACCTAATCAAACACTTGACTACCACGTTGACGACAACAACTGATACAGTGGTCACTTTCAGAGAGGAGGAAGGAACCTAATGTGCAACACTACGTTCTATTCCTGATGTAAAGTACAAGATGCTTCGAGTGATTGAGTGCTTCTGTTTTAGCATTACCATGAGTTCAGCTTCCAGCCCTGATGTGTTGCGTGTTCTGTTCTTTTCTGCCTTACTCACAAGCTAGCGCCGAGCGCTAACCAACCTCTAACCACGGCCTCCAGAGAAAGTGCCCAATCCATAAGTATGTCTATACGTCTCTCCTTCAACGGCTGCCCTCTTCCTGTCACTGGCAAGGACAGGCCAGGTGTGTCCAGGATAAATGAGACCATAGTCTCCCCCTGTCCCTCGGGGAAAAGTGGTATGTTCCATTAGGATGGACACTTAATTAAAGCCATGATAAAATATCACTCTGGACTCCAGAGGGGGGTCTGGGGGAGGGGTAAAGAGACAGAGGGGTGGAAGGGAGAGGGGGAGAGACAAGTGAAGGATTAAATTCCTCTCTTCTAATTCTTGGAAGGAAGGAGGTGAAAAACAAAACAAACCCATCCTAGCGTGAACGAATAGCTCCCTTGACAACCAGGGATCAGAGATAAATAATACTGTGTTTTAATTAAGAAGAGAATCAAGTTGTCTTCACCCTGGCTGAATCTACCTGACAGGTTGTTTTCTGGAGCTCTCTCTCTCTGTCGACTGGTATGTAACAAGACAGGGGGGACCTGATGTCAGCACTCCTAGTCTGAGGTACTTGACATAGGGGCCAGGTTTATTACCCAGCACTTACCCAGACACACAGCATCATGTGCGTATGTACAATAGATGTGTTGCTCACCTTTCCCAGGACAGTGAGACAGCTGGGGTCCAGTTCAGGCTTCTCCAGCTTTACCACACCCACCCAGCCATACTCGTAGTGGTCGTCCTCATCATTGTTGTTACACAGTCCCAGTGGATGCATCTAAAACATAGGGAAACCATAGGGTTAATATCACAGTATATATATATAATACCACCCACGACAGAGCACAGTGTAAATATCACAACATATATATAATATCACCCACGACAGAGCACAGTGTTAATACAACAACATATATATAATATCACCCACGACGGAGCACAGTGTTAATACAACAACATATAAATAATATCACCCACGACAGAGCAGTGTTAATATCACAACATATATATAATATCACCCACGACAGAGCAGTGTTAATATCACAACATATAAATAATATCACGCACGACAGAGCACAGTGTTAATATCACAACATATAAATAATATCACCCACGACAGAGCAGTGTTTAAATCACAACATATAAATAATATCACCCACGACAGAGCACAGTGCTAATATCACAACATGTAAATAATATCACCCACGACAGAGCAATGTCATTCTAGGGATCCAGGGAAAGCTCCTGCAAGATGATCAATATATGTTTAAATGATTTTAGTAAATTTTGTAATTAAATTTTAGTTATTACATTTTTAAAAGTTTGTGCAGGTGTGTGTGTGTGTGCCTCTCTCTCTCTGTGTGTGTGTGTGTGTGTGTGTGTGTGTGTGTGTGTGTGTGTGTGTGTGTGTGTGTGTGTGTGTAGAATAGTAAACCATTATTTTTTGACCAACCGGGGACAATTTGTTGGTGCCCACAAGGTCAAATGATTTTTCTGGTTTAGGTTTAAAAATTTGTGTTAGGTTAGAATTAAGTTTAGGGTTATGAGCTAGGGTTAATTGTAGGGTTAGGAGCTACGGTTAGGGTTAGGTTTTAGGATTATGGTTATGGTAAGAGTACAGGTTAGGGTTAGGTTTTTGTTTTGGTGATCTAGTGAAGTGGGTCGCAGTTTCGGTGCACAAGCCCACAGTCCAGAAACAGCAGAGCTCGTCATGTGATCCAGCAGCTATCCCCTCTAGGACCCACAGCTGGAAAAGCATTGCCCACCATGACACTTCACTGTTCTATTTTGCTCCTCTCCTCCCTTCCCATCCTCTCCTCCCTTCCGTTCCCATCCTCTCCTCCCTTCCCATCCTCCCTTCCCTTCCCTTCCCTTCCCTTCCCTTCCCTTCCCTTCCCTTCCATTCCCTTCCCTTCCCTTCCCATCCTCCCTTCCCTCCCTTCCCATCCTCTCCTCCCTTCCCTTCCTCTCCTCCCTTCCCTTCCCATCCTCTCCTCCCTTCCCTTCCCTTCCCTTCCCTTCCTCTCCTCCCTTCCCATCCTCTCCTCCCTTCCCTTCCCTTCCCTTCCTCTCCTCCCTTCCCATCCTCTCCTCCCTTCCCTTCCCATCCTCTCCTCCCTTCCCATCCTCTCCTCCCTTCCCTTCCTCTCCTCCCTTCCCATCCTGTCCTCCCTTCCCTTCCTCTCCTCTCCTCCCTTCCCATCCTCTCCTCCCTTCCCTTCCTGTCCTCTCCTCCCTTCCCTTCCCTTCCTGTCCTCCCTTCCCATCCTCTCCTCCCTTCCCTTCACCTCCACTCCTTGCTCTCCTCCCTTTCCCTCTTCTTCTCTCCTCTCCCTCTACCTCTCCCTCCCCTCCTACCCTCTCTCCTTTCAGTCTTCTCTTCTCCTCACAACCCATCTCTCCTCCCCTCTCTCATCCTCTCCTCTCCCTCCCCTCCTACTCTCTCTCCTTTCAGTCTTCTCTTCTCCTCACAACCCATCTCTCCTCCCCTCTCTCATCCTCTCCTCTCCCTCTACATCTCCCTCCCCTCCTAACCTCTCTTCTTTCAGTCTCCTCACAACCCATCTCCCCTCCCCTCTCTTTTCCTCTCCTCTCCTCTCCTCTCCTCTGCTTCTCTTCTCCCCATCCTCTCCTCCCCTTTCTCATCCTCTCCTCTCCCTCTTTCTCCCTACTACTCCTCTCCCCTCGTCCTCCTAGTCCTCCTCTCCCTTTAACCCCCCCGTTTCCCTCCCCTCTTCTCTCAGGTATCTCTAGTTCTACCCTGCCCGCCCCGAGGGGAGGCAGTCTTTCACATGGGTATCCCCTTACACAGCCAACACTCTCCATGCTCCTGTTAAAGCCAAAAGACAAAATTGTAAACAACTGGTTTGTATTCACTAGGCACCAAACAGCAGAAAATGGACTCAAACAGGGAGGGACCAGCTGAACTTGCCCAATGAGAAAGGTAATTTTTTGTATTTCGTTGCTAAACATTTTTATTATGGTGTGCACTAATGAATACAACCCTGATGTTTGGTTTGATATTGATATCACCACGGGATGATTTTTCAATACCGACAAAGTAGAGTCGCAATTCAACGGCTCAGACACGAGAGGTATGTTGCAGGGTCTACAGTCAATCACGGACTACAAAAAGAAAACCAGCCCTGTCGCGGACCAGGATGTCTTGCTCCCAGACAGACTAAACAACTTCTTTGCTCGCTTTGAGGACAATACAGTGCCACTGACACGGCCCGCTACCAAAACCTGCAGGCTCTCCTTCACTGCAGCCAACGTGAGTAAAGCATTTAAACGTGTTAACCCTCGCAAGGCCCAGACGGCATCGCCAGCCACCTCCTCAGAGCATGCGCAGACCAGCTTTCTTGTGTGTTTACGGACATATTCAATCAATCCCTATCCCAGTCTGCTGTTCCCACATGCTTCAAGAGGGCCACCATTGTTCCTGTTCCCCAGAAAGCTAAGGTAACTGAGCTAAACGAATATCGCTCCGTAGCACTCACTTCCGTCATCATGACGTGCTTTGAGAGACTAGTCAAGGACCATATCAACTCCACCCTACCTGACACCGTTACCGCTCCAATAGGTCCACAGACGACACAATCTCAATCACACTGCCCTAACCCATCTTGACGAGGAATACCTATGTAAGAATGCTGTTCATTGACTACAGCTCAGCATTTAACACCATAGTACCCTCCAAACTCGACATTAAGCTCGAGACCCTGGGTCTCGAATAGAGGACGACCGATTCATCGGAATCGCCAATTAATTAGGGCCGATTTCAAGTTTTCATAACAATCAGTAATCGGCATTATTGGACACCAATTATGGCCGATTACATTGCACTCCACAAGGAGACTGCGTGGCAGGCTGACTACCTCCTATGCGAGTGCAGCAAGGAGCCAAGGTAAGGTGCTAGCTAGCATTAAACTTATCTTATAAAAAACAATCAATCTTAACATAATCACTAGTTAACTACACATGGTTGATGATATTACTAGTTTATCTAGCTTGTCCTGCGTTGCATATAATCGATGCGGTGCCTGTTAATTTATCATTGAATCACAGCCTACTTTCCCAACTACCTGCCCTCCAGGACACCACCCGATGTCAGAGGAAGGCCAAAAAGATCATCAAGGACAACACCCAACCGAGCTACTGCCTGTTCACCCCGCTATCATCCAGAAAGCGAGGTCAGTACAGGTGCATCAGAGCTGGGACCGAGAGCCTGAAAAACAGCTTATATCTCAAGGCCATCAGACTGTTAAACAGCCATCACTAACATTGAGTGGCTGCTGCCAACATACTGACTCTAGACACTTTAATAATCTCTAGCCACTTTAATAATCTTTAATAATCTCCAGCCACTTTAATAATTCAAAATTGGACGTAATAAATGTATCACTAGACACTTTAAACAATGCCACTTTATATAATGTTTACATACCCTACACTACTCATCTCATATGTATATACTGTACTCGATACCATCTACTGCATCTTGCCTATGCCGTTCGGCCATCGCTCATCCATATATTTTTATGTACATATTCTTTTACACTTTTACACTTTTACACTTGTGTGTATAAGGTAGTTGTTGTGAAATTGTTAGATTCCTTGTTAGATATTACTGCACGGTCGGAACTAGAATCACAAGCATTTCGCTACACTCGCATTAACATCTGCTAACCATGTGTATGTGACAAATAACATTTGATTGATTTGATTGATTGATTTCATTTCTTTTTATATAGATGTGAATATTTGTAGCTACTATTTAAGTAAATACCTGTAGTCAACTTGTGAAATACATTTGGAGATAAAGAAGAGTGCGTTCTTCACTTCACCTGTCACAATTTTTCCTTATGAAGCTTACCGGTAGTCCCCAGTCACATGGTGTTTGTTTACAAGCACACAATGACAAGAGACCGGAGCCTTGTGAGTCACTGTTGTGCAGCCAAGTCTAGGTGATTTAGTTACAATTTCAAATGCACAACTAAATGTTTTCCAGCTACATCTCTTATAACTATTAAGTTAACTGTTTAAATCCTCTGAAGTTGTGCATTTGGTTTGCTAATTTAGTAGATAGTTAGCTATCAAGCTAAGTGGGTAGCTTCTTCCAAAATCAAGTTTAGCTTGGTAACACCAGAGAATCCCCTCTTGGATCAAGAGCCTTTTTGTATAAAATTTGTTTTGTACGTGCAGCAAACTGTCAGTTTTATTGAGTTACTTGTATAATTTTACGAGCTGGGATTTCTGTCCTGCAAATAGTTTAGATCAGAGACTTTAAAACGTTCACAGTGTGCTGGTAAACGTTTAGTTCTCTATGGGATTGTACATGTACTTGTTAGCATTGCTAACATTCGGATTACAATAGCGCCCCTTGTATTCAGGGACGGTATTACTTGATATCCCGGTTTGGCACAAGGTCGGTAAGAAAGTGGATATCACCCATGCCTAACACACTCTCAATCAATAAATACAATGAAAGGATGATCATGTTGTTGTTTGAATCCCAGACGGTAGTTTTAACAGATGGATTATGGAGGCATGACTATTCTTGTTGGTTTTGTTTGTTTGTTTGCCTCATGCGCTTTAGAAAAATAGTACTACTATTATGGGAGAAGATTATATATTTTTGTGAAGTGAAATACAGTGAAATACTAATGTTCATATAATATTCAAGTCACGTGGTTGAGAGAGTTTTACTTTTCTCCCCAAAGACTGCCTTCCTTCTGACTTATTTAACCACAACAAGATAATAAACCACATCATCGATTCAGTTCAAATGTGAGAAGATGACGGGAAGGGGAGGGGGACAAACCTGCTTCCCACTATCCCCAAAATCCTACTCCCAGCCCCTTATCCCACTCTCTCTCCCCGTGTAGGAGTGAGCTGATTAGGGTTTTTAATGGGATCAAAACAGGGCCTACTTCCAGGGCTACCTCTAGTCCTCCTCTCTCAAAGGACATCTAAATGCAAGTCACACCATCCATAGCATTCTTCTCTGTCAGTGGCACAATTCACTCCTCCTTTGATCATCCAATACTACTTCAGACCCCCACCACCCTCTACCCCTCAGACCCCCCCACCCTCTACCCCCCCCATTTTAACTTATCTTTTTAACTAAAACTGGTGCGCGATTTCCAATATTAAGAAAATCTTGAGGTCATGATAACCTGTAGACCACACTATTTACCAAGATAGTTTTTATCTATATTTTCATAGCTGTTTATTTACCACCACAAACCGATGCTGCCACTAAGACCGCACTCAACGAGCTGGCACTCCTAGTGGCCGGAAAAATTAAAATCTGTCTTACCTGTCTGTCTTCTACCAGCATGTCACATGCCCAATTAGGGTAAAAAAAACCCTCTAGATCCCCTTCACTCTACACACAGAGACACATACAAAACTCTAGATCACCTTTACTATAAAAACAAATAAGTGCATCGACGACATCGTCCCCGCAGTGACCGTACGTACATATCCCAACCAGAAGTCATGGATTACAGACAACATTCGCATTGAGCTAAAGGGACACCCCCAGGTGGTGAATGTAGGCAACAACACATCCGCCACGCTGACCCTCAACAAGAGGGCCCCAAAGGGGTGCGTGTCTAGTCCCTGTTTACCCACGATTGAGGGAATGACGCACACGTCTCCAACACCATCATTAAGTTTTTCCTGCGACACAATTTTAGAGAAAAACGTTTTTGGTGTGTATGGAACATTTCTGGGATCATTTATTTCAGCTCATGAAACATGGGACCAACACTTTAAATATTGCATAATTTTTTGTTGTTTAGTGTAGTACAGTGAGGGGGAAAAAGTATTTGATCCCCTGCTGATTCTGTATGTTTGCCCACTGACAAAGAAATGATCGGTCTATAATTTTAATGGTAGGTTTATTTGAACAGTGAGAGACAGAATAACAACAACAAAAATCCAGAAAAATGCATGTCAAAAATGTTTTAAATTGATTTGATTTTAATGAGGGAAATAAGTATTTGACCCCCTCTCAATCAGAAAGATTTCTGGCTCCCAGGTGTCTTTTATACAGGTAACGAGCTGAGATTAGGAGCACACTCTTAATGGGAGAGCTCCTAATCTCAGTTTGTTACCTGTATAAAAGACACCTGTCCACAGAAGCAATCAATCAATCAGATTCCAAACTCTCCACCATGGCCAAGACCAAAGAGCTCTCCAAGGATGTCAGGGACAAGATTGCACGCCCAATTTTTCAGTTTTTGATTTGTTAAAAAAGTTTGAAATATCCAATAAATGTCGTTCCACTTCATGATTGTGTCCCACTTGTTGTTGATTCTTCACAAAAAAATACAGTTTAAATCTTTATGTTTGAAGCCTGAAATGTGGCAAAAGGTCGCAAAGTTCAAGGGGGCCGAATACTTTCGCAAGGCACTGTATTTCCCTCATTAAAATGCAAATCAATTAAAACATTTTTGACATGCGTTTTTCTGGATTTTGTTGTTGTTATTCTGTTTCTCACTGTTCAAATAAACCTACCATTAAAATTATAGACTGATCATTTCTTTGTCAGTGGGCAAACATACAAAATCAGCAGGGGATCAAATACTTTTCCCCCCTCACTGTAACAAACTGGCTTAAAAACTAGGTCATATTCCTTCCTCCATTGGGTCTAGGCAGAAATGGCACCATATTCCCTTTCTAGTGCACTCCTATTGACCAAATAGTTCCATCACAAATAGACCCATCACAAAATAGTGGCATCACAAATAGACCCATCACAAAATAGTGCCATCACAAATAGTGGCATCACAAATAGACCCATTACAAAATAGTGCCATCACAAATAGACCCATCACAAAATAGTGGCATCACAAAATTATGGCATCACAAATAAACCCATCACAAAATAGTGGCATCACAAATAGTGGCATCACAAATAGACCCATCACAAAATAGTGCCATCACAAAATAGTGCCATCACAAATAGTGGCATCACAAATAGACCCATCACAAAATAGTGGCATCACAAATAGTGGCATCACAAATAGACCCATCACAAATAGTGGCATCACAAATAGACCCATCACAAATAGACCCATCACAAATAGTGGCATCACAAATAAACCCATCACAAATAGTGGCATCAGAAATAGACCCATCACAAATAGACCCATCACAAATAGTGGCATCACAAATAGTGCCATCACAAATAGTGGCATCACAAATAGACCCATCACAAATAGTGGCATCACAAATAAACCCATCACAAATAGTGGCATCAGAAATAGACCCATCACAAATAGACCCATCACAAATAAACTCATCACAAATAGTGGCATCAGAAATAGACCCATCATAAATAGTGGCATCACAAATAGACCCATCACAAATAGTGGCATCAGAAATAGACCCATCACAAATAGTGGCATCACAAATAGTGGCATCACAAATAGACCCATCACAAAATAGTGGCATCACAAATAGTGGCATCACAAATAGACCCATCACAAAATAGTGGCATCACAAATAGTGGCATCACAAATAGACCCATCACAAATAGTGGCATCACAAATAGACCCATCACAAAATAGTGGCATCACAAATAGTGGCATCACAAATAGACCCATCACAAAATAGTGGCATCACAAATAGTGGCATCACAAATAGACCCATCACAAAATAGTGGCATCACAAATAGACCCATCACAAATAGTGCCATCACAAATAGTGGCATCACAAATAGACCCATCACAAATAGACCCATCACAAATAGTGCCATCACAAATAGTGCCATAAACAATGTTATTGGTGCCAGTGCGGTCTGGCAGAGCGACAGACTCAATGTTCTCTAGGAAATGTCAGTCTGGCTCAACGATTAACCACTAGGGCTGTTACTTCAGTTTTCTCTATTTTTTTTGAGACCAAGAAGCAGCACCTTTTCACATGTACACAGAGATATACAGGAGTAGAAGAACCTGGGCAGCTATCCAGTCCTCTTCTCTTCTCTCACCCACCTGTGTACCTAGGCTTTAGATGTGTGTGTTCCAGGACGTGTTTGAGAGAGAGAGACAGAGAGACAGAGAGAGAGACAGAGCGACAGATAGACAAAGCCAGATAGACAGAGACAGAGACAGAGAGCCAGAGAGAGGCAGAGAGAGAGAGAACCAGAGAGACAGAGAGAGACAGAGAGAGAGAAACAGAGAGACAGAGAGAGAGAGAGAGAGAGAACCAGAGAGCCAGAGAGAGACAGAGAGAGAGAAACAGAGAGACAGAGACAGAGAGAGAGAGAGAGAGAGAGAGAGTGCGTGAGAGAGAGAGAGAGCGTGAGAGAGAGAGGCAGAGAGACAGAGACAGAGAGAGACAGAGAGAGAGAGGCAGAGAGACAGAGACAGAGAGAGACAGAGAGAGAGAGACAGAGAGACAGAGACAGAGAGAGCGTGAGAGAGAGAGAGAGAGCGCGAGAGAGAGAGACAGAGAGACAGAGCCAGAGAGAGACAGAGAGAGAGAGACAGAGAGACAGAGAGAGTGTGTCTGTGTGTATGTATATATGTGTGTTCCAGTGTGGCATCATCAAATCATCAAGTTATTGATTATTCTTCAGTAGGCCTGGTTCCACTACCAGGCCTGGTTCCACTACCAGGCCTGGTTCCACTACAGGAGTCTACAAGTTAAAACTCACAGGCACATGTGCTCAGTGCTCATCCTCCCATTACATGGGGTGGTTGGGGGATTTAGTCGGTGAGCTGTGCTTACTATACCCCAATCCAAAGGCTTACTGTGATCTTTTTAAAATGTGTGGGAGAAAGTCTACTACGTACAAAACACACACAGTCACACACACACACACATACACAGTCACACAAACATACATCAAATCCCCTCAATCTTAACTGGCCCCCCAGCTGCCACACACCTCCAGTGATACCTCACCCTCAATATTGGATCCTCGCTGGCAATAACATGCCCACACATAGCGGGCCAGAGAACTTGATCAAGAACACACACCCATGCACCCACCCACACACACACACATTACACACACCACACACACACGTGGCCATGAAAGTTTCCTTTCAGTGTGGCTCGTTTGATCTCCGTCCCACCAGCCAAACAGTCGATTTTACAGAGAGTCACAGTCCTTTTCTCAATTGGATTTGCTCAACTCCTGCATACTGTGGATGAAAATGCACATGAATGAAATTAGACTCTCCTTCTCATCAGGCAAATTACGTTTACAGGGTGGAATCTCGTCTCTCTGTCTCTCTTCTCTTACTCACGCTGTCAGTTTCATTGTCAGTTGATTTTTCGCTTTAATCCTTGTGGCGTTTTCAAGTCTGTCTGTCAGTCTCTTTCTCTCACTCAGTCTCTGTTTCCCAGTCAATCAATCATGTTGTATGTAAAGCATTTCCTCCACAGTCTGAACGCCTCAGTGACTGAGGACAGAGATCAAGACGAGAGAGACGGAGGGAGAAAATTAAAGTGAGAGACCAAACCATTCTGACTGACTGGGCCTATGAAGTACTGTAGAGTGAAGCCTGAGTTTACACACACAGTCAGAGGAGGGAACCATTAACCTAACACAGGCCCTGGGCCAGACAGTTGGTGTGTGTGGCCAGCAGACTTACACTCATCTGTCTGTTGACATCTTTCCCTTTCTTGCCGGCCTCTCTCTCTCTCTCTGTCTCTCTCTCTCTCTCTCTGTCTCTCTCTCTCTATGTCTCTCTCTCTGCCCCATCCCTCTCTCTCTCTCTCTATGTCTCTCTCTCTCTGTCTCTCTATGTCTCTCTCTCTCTCTCTAGCACTGTAAATAACTTCAAAGGGGGCTAGTAGCCTTGAGGAGCGACAAGATGGAAGGGAGAGAGAGAGGCAGACAGGGTAGAGCAGGGCAGGCGGTTCTCATTCCCTCCCTCCCTCTCTGTTCATTTTAGATCAACTTCCCAAGTATTTCTGCCTTCATCCAATATGTCCACCCCTCTCTCCCTCCCTCCCACTCTCCCTCCCTACCTCTCTCCTCCCCTCCCCCTCTCTCTCTCTCTCCCTCCCTCTCACTCTCCCTCCCTACCTCCCTCTCACTCTCCCTCCCTACCTCCCTCCCACTCTCCCTCCCACTCTCCCTCCACCCCGCTCTCCCTCCTGCTGTAACCTTATCTCAGTAAAGGATCCCAGGGCTTCTGTTCTCAAATAAAGAAGACTTCCTCCTCTTTGTCTGCTTCTATCTGATTCAAATCAGTCATTTTCCCTGCAGTCTGAATAGACAAAAAGCACATGGAATCTGATATGTCAAACCGCATTTCGAAGATCCTTCGTAAATGTTTCCTGGCCATGCGACTTGTCTGAACGGTATGAATAGCTAGTAATAGCTAATATGATGGAAGTGGTTTTTAGAATGTTATTTGCCATATCTTGTTGATTATTAGCTACTCTGTTGACAGTTTGACAATAAAATGTGGTAGACTGTGTTGACAGTTTGACAAGATAAATGTGGTAGACTGTGTTGACAGTTTGACAATAAAATGTGGTAGACTGTGTTGACAGTTTGACAAGATAAATGTGGTAGACTGTGTTGACAGTTTGACAATAAAATGTGGTAGACTGTGTTGACAGTTTGACAAGATAAATGTGGTAGACTGTGTTGACAGTTTGACAATAAAATGTGGTAGACTGTGTTGACAGTTTGACAGGAAAATGTGGTAGACTGTGTTGACAGTTTGACAGGAAAATGTGGTAGACTGTGTTGATAGTTTGACAGGAAAATGTGGTAGACTGTGTTGACAGTTTGACAGGAAAATGTGGTAGACTGTGTTGACAGTTTGACAGGAAAATGTGGTAGACTGTGTTGACAGTTTGACAGGAAAATGTGGTAGACTGTGTTGACAGTTTGACAGGAACATGTGGTAGACTGTGTTGACAGTTTGACAGGAAAATGTGGTAGACTGTGTTGACAGTTTGACAAGATAAATGTGGTAGACTGTGTTGATAGTTTGACAGGAAAATGTGGTAGACTGTGTTGACAGTTTGACAGGAAAATGTGGTAGACTGTGTTGACAGTTTGACAAGATAAATGTGGTAGACTGTGTTGATAGTTTGACAAGAAAATGTGGTAGACTGTGTTGACAGTTTGACAAGATAAATGTGGTAGACTGTGTTGATAGTTTGACAAGAAAATGTGGTAGACTGTGTTGACAGTTTGACAGGAAAATGTGGTAGACTGTGTTGACAGTTTGACAAGATAAATGTGGTAGACTGTGTTGACAGTTTGACAGGAAAATGTGGTAGACTGTGTTGACAGTTTGACAGGAAAATGTGGTAGACTGTGTTGACAGTTTGACAGGAAAATGTGGTAGACTGTGTTGACAGTTTGACAAGATAAATGTGGTAGACTGTGTTGATAGTTTGACAAGAAAATGTGGTAGACTGTGTTGACAGTTTGACAGGAAAATGTGGTAGCTAACTAGCATGTTAATTGTTTACAAACAAATGAGTGAATGTGCTAGAAAGTTAAACAGCTAGCCAGACTGCTGTGGCTAGCCAAAAATGACTCCTTTTGAAAATATAATCTTATCCTTTTTGGCTGTAATTGTGTTCTTAAACTAGGATTTTAAACATTCAAAGCAAACGGGAAATGTCCATGGCAGGCCCTGTCACCTTAGCTTCCGAAACAACCTATGAGTGATAGGAAGCACTAGCATCACCACCAATCAGCCTACACCACTGTGCAAATACCCATTGTTACTACGACAACTAGCATAGCCATAGGAGAGTCAGTATTCCAAAGCTGATTTGAACATTAAGGCCTAGTGTGAACAAGGCTTTATAGACTTGATAAATGTTATGCCATTGCTCTTAATGTCTATGTAGGCTAACATTCAATCAAAGAACATCTGGATTATTTTTGGGGGGGTGTGAATCAAGGAATCAAGCCACTGATGATCTTTGTTATGATTTGTGCCTAATACAAGCATGGTTTTCAATGAGGCCCAAGGTAGACAGGCAGCACCAAAGTCTCTGTCACAAACCTCCCACTCAGTACGCCTGCATGTTTGAATGATATCACCCTCCAGCTGGCAAGCCCACAAAATAAGCCACCCCACAATGTTACAAGCTGAGAGGTTTGCCATTCCGCTTCACCCCACCCCCGCTCCATCCTCTCCATAACCCCTGAACATCAGCTCCTTCTGAAAGCAAACAAGTGTGGAGGTTTCAGTGAGGGAACACTGGGAGAGGACACCTAATATCATGGCAATATTCTGATCATTCCACGGGAACCATTGATTTTAAGGTTTAACAAACCATATAGTTCTAGGCACAAAGACTACTTTTAACAATTTACGCTGTTATTTTTACAAAAAACACATTTACTGAAATGTGCAGATAAAGTTAGGTAACGGAATTTCAGTTAAATCGAAATGACGATGGCGAAGCCGGGTTTGGGGTTGAGATCAAGCCCCCAGTCATGTGGTTATAGCATTTCTCTGAAAGATACTTATGCTCTGTGTAGTTTGTCTCGGTTTGGAGCACACTCAGGCGGCCCCTCGCTCGAACCAGCCTGTGCGCACAGCGCCACGTACTACACTGGAATTACCGATGACGACTTTCTTGTCCCAGAGGCCAGTACCTCGGCTGGGACCGAAGAGCAGGAAGAGGAGATGGATGGGTGGTCAGGGCAAATGTCTTGTCTGCCTGGACGTGGGGTATGGCAGCCTGGACGTGGGGTATGGTTGCCTGGCCGTGGGGTATGGTTGCCTGGACTTGGGGTATGGCAGCTTGGACGTGGGGTATGGCAGCCTGGTCGTGGGGTATGGCAGCCTGGACGTGGGGTATGGCAGTTTGGACGTGGGGTATGGCAGTTTGGACGTGGGGTATGGCAGTTTGGACATGGGGTATGGCAGCTTGGACGTGGGGTATGGTTGCCTGGACGTGGGGTATGGTTGCCTGGACTTGGGGTATGGCAGCTTGGACGTGGGGTATGGCAGTTTGGACGTGGGGTATGGCAGCCTGGACGTGGGGTATGGCAGTTTGGACGTGGGGTATGGCAGCCTGGACGTGGGGTATGGCAGCCTGGACGTGGGGTATGGCAGCCTGGACGTGGGGTATGGCAGCCTGGACGTGGGGTATGGCAGTTTGGACTTGGGGTATGGCAGTTTGGACGTGGGGTATGGCAGCCTGGACGTGGGGTATGGCAGCTTGGACGTAGGGTATGGGAGCCTGGACGTAGGGTATAGCGTGGGGTATGGTTGCCTGGACGTGGGGTATGGTTGCCTGGACGTGGGGTATGGTTGCCTGGACGTGGGGTATGACAGCGTGGGCGTAGGGTATTGCGTGGGGTATTACGTGGGGTATTACGTGGGGTATGGCATGGGGTATGACGTGGGGTATGGCATGGGGTATGACGTGGAGTATTACGTGGGGTATGGCGTGGGGTATGGCGTGGGGTATTACATGGGTATGGCGTGGGGTATGGTGTGGGGTATGACGTGGGGTATGGCGTCGGGTATGACGTGGGGTATGACGTGGGGTATGACAGCCTGCGCCCAACCCAGCTCCTGTGCGTTCTGTCGCTGGTTATGGGAGGCTGCTCGAAGAGAGAGGGCAGCCAGGTTTGGTGGGTACCCCCTGACGCATCCCTGCTTCGGTCAAGCACCAGCCTCTCTTCCCAGACTTGTTGAGGAAGGGTTCGGTCCTACGTGGACTTTCAAGACCAGGCCAGCTAAACAAGGACTGCATAGCGTGCTAGTCAGGTTGGCTAACTCGCCAAGGCAATCTCGCTATTACTAGCTGTTCCTACCTCCCCATGGCGGAGTTGCTGGGGTGGCTCTCTCATTTAGTATACGTAGCATTAGTTGCTTGGTTATTAAAAACGGATCACGCTGCGGTAAACGAGGCTAGCTAACCAAGCTTAGGCTAAAAAGCCACCTGGCTAATGTCGGATAGCATGCATAACTTCTGGAGAGTGGAACTTACTAGCTTCCCCCCGGCGTTATGGCAACCCCATTCCTATTTTCACTTCCTGGAGTTGGAGGGAGTGGAGGAAGCAGCCCGCCGAGCACTTGGCTGGTGTAACCCCCCGGAGTGAGGCGCCTTGGCATGAGTCAGAATGACCAGTGCGCCCCGCCGCAAAAACATTACTGTGAAAACAGTGCCCGCAAGTCTGGCTAAACAGGTACTGTGTAAGCCATTGCCAGAGCCCCCTGTGCCCATGCAGGCTATACAGTCTCAAGGAAGCATAGCGTATGTCGGAAGCTGGTTCATGTTATATACTGCCCCCTCTGTTATCCCATGTTCCACAGTGTTCACAGGGTTGAAGGGACACATCAATCTCCCCAGGGAGGGGTGAGAGTGATAAGTTCTGTCTCTGTCCACAAGGGATCGCTCTTGTCTGTTACCACAGAAGGGGTCCTTTTTTCACATCTAGGTTACAAGGCGTTGTGTCCCCTGTACCTATGACTGGTCGGTAGAGTAACCTCCATGATCATAATATGTACTGTGCATATATATATAAATATTTGGGCTGGGTGATATGACGATATATATCGTGTGACGATAGAAAAACCTCTATCATTTTATATTAATTCTCTATTGTTCATTTCGTGGTGTCGCAAATCACACTCTTTACGGCAATATTTCTTTGTCAATTGGACGACACTTTTCGTTCTTCCACACGTGCTGTGTGAAATTTGCAAAACAAAAAAAAAACATGGAGGAGAGTGAAGGAGACACAGAGCACAGAGACACGAAGCTCCTACCTAAAAGAGGGGCTACTTCGGTCGCACGGACGTGGTTTGGGTATCAAAAATCTGACAGAGAAACCGGCCTCTGCAAAAGGCTCAAACACTCAATAACCTCTTTTACCACCTAAGCAAGAATCATGTGAAACAGTACGGAGAGAGTCTACGGGTGAGACCCAGAGAAGTACAGTCAAGTGCTCAAAACAAACCCCTGACTGAGACGTTGCAAGAGGCTTTTGCCCGCATCACACCATATGGAAAAGAATCACGAAGATGGAAGGAGATAATAGCTGCCGTTACATCTGCAAAGACATGGCCCCAATTTACACGGTTCAGAAACGGGGGTTTTGTGAGTTTGTACACTAGACTACTACACTAGACCCAAGGTATCAAATACAAATTGATGTGTCATGTATTAATGCCAAAACAACATGCAAAACAGGCAAGTCCCCCAATATATATATATAAATATAATGTATAAAATCTAAAAAGGTAAATAGTAAACATAAATAATTATAGTTATTCTAGTTATTATAATTATATATATATATATATAAAGCCTATAATTATTTTATGTTTACTATTTACCTTTTTAGATTTTATACATTAATATTTTATGTTTTGTTACATGCTTAATTGAACATTTGCCCAAAGGTTCTTAATAAAAGTGGAAATAATCAGATTTGACTAAGTACCTTTTATTTGTTGAGTTTAATTCAAAATGTCATAAGAAATAGGCCTTTACATGTGGTCATTTCATATAAACTAATTATTCATTGAATTTACAGAAAATGTGCTATATCGTGATATGTACCGGTATCGGGATATGCAATGACCTATATCGTGATATGTATCGTGACCGGGGTATGAAATTACCTATACCGTGATATGTATCTTGACCGGGGTATGAAATTACCTATATCGTGATATGTATTGTTATCGGGATATGAAATTACCTATATATATATGGGTGCGGTCCAGGGCTCTCATATCACGCTTTTCTATCCCCACGGAGGGTGTCCGGGTTCCGGCTCTGTTTAGCCAAATGTGTGCTTTACACACGCACATTGAACGACCCTGGATATCTGGTTGTGTGACCACCATTTTGTCTGTTTTACTAATCCAGCTCTGCGGCAGGGCGCTCTCTAAGCAGCGTCTCTCCCACTGGATCTCGCTGGCATCAAGGAGCAGGGGTTAATACCCATTCCACCAGGGCTCTGGCAGCGTCTCGGGCGTTGTTTAAAGGGTTGACTATAGGAGATATTTATGCTACGGTGAGTTGGGCATCACCACACTGGTGTGAGGTTTTATTTTTTGGATATCACTGCTCCTATTTTGGCCCACAGCTTATGGCTGGGACAGGGAAAGTCACCGGGCAGCACAACTTCCGCGCAATACTCAGACGGCACGCATCTGGTGGGTTCAGGTCTGGAGGGTGGGTCATTTCATTTAGTATCCATTGGGGTCGGCTTGGGGTGTAATTATATTTCCCCATAGTATGTTGTACCAAAGACTGACAGACTGAAAGGGAACGTAACGTTGTGACTATAACTACTGTTCCCTGAAGGAGGGAAATGAGGCACACACCTGTATGGTCCCGCACCACCTGTTCCTGGGTTCAGTGAAGATCGGTATTAAATTGAGGGAATGAACCCAAGCTTCACACTTATCTGTGGAAGTTGGGACTTCCAACGAAGTGCATATTTCATTGGCCTTGCCAGGCACGATTGTATAACCTTCAACCGAAGTTGCGAGAGTGAGACTCCCCATGGTATGTTGTACCTTGTTTCCCTTCTTCAGGGAACAGTAGTTATAGTCATAACGTTACATGATTGAAATACAGGAAGTGAATTGGATTTACACCCGGTAACAGAATTGCAGTAATGGAATTTCATCATGAGTCCCTGATCTGTACTATACAGAAATGCATAAACAGTAGAGTACAGTAGAGTATAGTACAGTAAAGTAGAGTATAGTTCAGCACAGTACAGTAAAGTAGAGTACAGTAGAATATAGTTCAGTACATTATAGTGTACTCCACTCTAGTGTGCTCTACTGTATACTGAACTCTACTCCACTCTATTCTACCGTACAGGACTGAACTATACTCTACTTTTCTTTACTGTTCATTACTCTACTGTGCTCTACTATACTGTAATGTATTGTGCTGTGCTGTCCACACTTGTGAAACATAGACGCCTATGAGTGGCTCCGGTCCGGACCAAATCTGAACCGATCATGGACATATGTGTTTGGGTCAAATGAAGGCCGGTTCTGTGGACGTTGAAATCAGGACTGGTCCAGACTAAAGAAACGATGTCTGTGGATGTTGAAATCAAGGCTGGTCCAGACTAAAGAAACGATGTCTGTGGATGTTGAAAACAAGGCTGGTCCAGACTAAAGAAACGATGTCTGTGGACGTTGAAATCAAGGCTGGTCCAGACTAAAGAAACGATGTCTGTGGATGTTGAAATCAAGGCCAGGGTGGGTTGATCACATTTCAACTACCTTTCTACGTCCATGGTTGTCCGGTGCTCAGTGTGTGAGGATGCTGGTTACAGTAAATGGAAAGAGAGGGGGCTCATGGGTAGGTGTCGGTAAGTGTCACGCCCTGACCATAGTTTGCTTTGTGTGTTTCTATGTTTTGTTTGGTCAGGGTGTGATCTGAGTGGGCATTCTATGTTGTATGTCTAGTTTGTCTGTTTCTGTGTTTGGCCTGATATGGTTCTCAATCAGAGGCAGGTGTTAGTCATTGTCTCTGATTGGGAACCAGCGGCCAGCATCACAAGACTCCTGGACATGGGAGGAGATTTTGGACGGCAAAGGACCCTGGGAGCAGCCAGGGGACTATCGCCGCCCCAAAGCAGAGCTGGAGGCAGCGAAAGCAGAGAGACGGCATTACGAGGAGATAACACGGCAGAGCGGCTGGAAGCCCGAGAGGCAGGCCCAAACATTTTTTGGGGGGAGGCACAGGGAGAGTGTGGCAGACTCAGGAGTCAGACCTGAGCCAACTCCCCCTGTTTACCGTAAGGAGCCAAGGAGGGAACCAGAGCCGGTCAGGGCGGTGTTGGAGGTGAGCGAAGCCGAGACAGTGAAGGAGTTAATGGGGAAATTGGAGGAGAGAGTTATGAGGGAGGTGCTGTGTTGGTGCATGATGCACGACATCCGCCCGACGGAGCGTATCGGGGAGTTGATGTCAGCTGGGTCAGCTCTCCATACTCGTCCTGAGGTGCGTGCTAGTCGTCTGGTGAAGAATGTGCCAGCCTCAAGCACCAGGCCTCCTGTGCACCTCCCTAGCCCTGCACGTCCTGTGCCAGCTCAGCGCTACAGCGCTCCTAGCCGTGCTAACCATGGCGGGCGTTGTACTGGTCAGGCACCGTGTTATGCGGTGGAACGCACTGTGTCCTCAGTACGCGTGCTTAGCCTGGTGCGCTACATCCCAGCTCCCCACATCTGCCGGGCTAGGGTGAAGATCCAGACAGGGCGGATGGTGCTAGCCCTGCTCTCAAGATCTCCAGTGCGCCTTCACGGTCCGGTCTATCCAGTGCCACCTCCACGCACCAGCCCTCCGGTGGCAGCCCCCCGCACCAGGCTGTCTCTCCGTCTTTTGCCTACAGGTGCTCCCGCCTGTCCAGCGCTGCTAGAGCCTTCCTCCTCTCCAGCGCCGCCAGAGACTCCCGTCTCTCCAGAGCAGCCAGAGTCTCCCGTCTCTCCAGAGCTGCTAGAGTCTCCCGTCTGTCCTGAGCTGCTAGAGTCTCCCGTCTGTCCAGAGCTGCCAGAATCTCCCGGCTGTCCTGAGCTGCCAGAGTCTCCCGTCTGTCCTGAGCTGCTAGAGTCTCCCTTTTGTCCTGAGCTGCTAGAGTCTCCCGTCTGTCCTGAGCTGCTAGAGTCTCCCGTTTGTCCTGAGCTGCTAGAGTCTCCCGTCTGTCCGGAGCTGCTAGAGCCGCCAGTCTGTCCTGAGCCGTCAGTCAGCCGGGAGCTGCCAGAGCCGTCAGTCAGCCGGGAGCTGCCAGAGCCGCCAGCCAGCCGGGAGCTGCCAGAGCCGCCAGCCAGCCGGGAGCTGCCAGAGCCGTCAGTCAGCCGGGAGCTGCCAGAGCCGCCAGCCAGCCGGGAGCTGCCAGAGCCGCCAGCCAGCCAGGAGCTGCCAGAGCGGTCAGCCAGTCCTGAGCTACCCCTCAGTCCTGAGCTACCCCTCAGTCCGGAGCTGCCCCTCAGTCCGGAGTTGCCCCTCAGTCCGGAGCTGCCCCTCAGTCCGGAGCTGCCCCTCAGTCCGGAGCTGCCCCTCAGTCCGGAGCTGCCCCTCAGTCCAGTGGGGCCCTTTAGTAGGGTTGCCAGTCCTAGGTTGGCGGCGAGGGTCGCCGTTCCTAGGAGGCCACAGAAGCAGACTAAGACTACGCCACCGCGGACAGATGCCCACCCAGACCCTCCCCTATAGGTTCAGGTTTTCATACTTGCTTTGACCACCAGATGACAGAGAGAAAAAAAAGAAAACAGTTATCAGCTGAACATGACAGTATGTCAGTGGAAGGGAGGACAGTAGTACTGAACATAACAGTCAGTGGAAGGGAGGACAGTAGTACTGAACATAACAGTCAGTGGAAGAGAGGACAGTAACAGGAGACACTATGAGCTGAACATAACAGTCAGTGGAAGAGAGGACAGTAACAGGAGACACTATGAGCTGAACATAACAGTCAGTGGAAGAGAGGACAGTAACAGGAGACACTATGAGCTGAACATAACAGTCAGTAGAAGAGAGGACAGTAACAGGAGACACTATGAGCTGAACATAACAGTCAGTGGAAGAGAGGACAGTAACAGGAGACACTATGAGCTGAACATAACAGTCAGTAGAAGAGAGGACAGTAACAGGAGACACTATGAGCTGAACATAACAGGAGACACTATGAGCTGAACATAACAGTCAGTGGAAGAGAGGACAGTAACAGGAGACACTATGAGCTGAACATAACAGTCAGTGGAAGAGAGGACAGTAACAGGAGACACTATGAGCTGAACATAACAGTCAGTAGAAGGGAGGACAGTAACAGGAGACACTATGAGCTGAACATAACAGTCAGTAGAAGAGAGGACAGTAACAGGAGACACTATGAGCTGAACATAACAGTCAGTGGAAGAGAGGACAGTAACAGGAGACACTATGAGCTGAACATAACAGTCAGTAGAAGAGAGGACAGTAACAGGAGACACTATGAGCTGAACATAACAGTCAGTGGAAGAGAGGACAGTAACAGGAGACACTATGAGCTGAACATAACAGCCAGTGGAAGAGAGGACAGTAACAGGAGACACTATGAGCTGAACATAACAGTCAGTAGAAGAGAGGACAGTAACAGGAGACACTATGAGCTGAACATAACAGTCAGTGGAAGAGAGGACAGTAACAGGAGACACTATGAGCTGAACATAACAGTCAGTAGAAGAGAGGACAGTAACAGGAGACACTATGAGCTGAACATAACAGGAGACACTATGAGCTGAACATAACAGTCAGTAGAAGAGAGGACAGTAACAGGAGACACTATGAGCTGAACATAACAGTCAGTAGAAGAGAGGACAGTAACAGGAGACACTATGAGCTGAACATAACAGTCAGTAGAAAAGAGGACAGTAACAGGAGACACTATGAGCTGAACATAACAGCCAGTGGAAGAGAGGACAGTAACAGGAGACACTATGAGCTGAACATACAGTATGTCAGTAGAAGAGAGGACAGTAACAGGAGACACTATGAGCTGAACATAACAGTCAGTAGAAGAGAGGACAGTAACAGGAGACACTATGAGCTGAACATAACAGTCAGTGGAAGAGAGGACAGTAACAGGAGACACTATGAGCTGAACATAACAGTCAGTAGAAGAGAGGACAGTAACAGGAGACACTATGAGCTGAACATAACAGGAGACACTATGAGCTGAACATAACAGTCAGTAGAAGAGAGGACAGTAACAGGAGACACTATGAGCTGAACATAACAGTCAGTAGAAGAGAGGACAGTAACAGGAGACACTATGAGCTGAACATAACAGTCAGTAGAAGAGAGGACAGTAACAGGAGACACTATGAGCTGAACATACCAGTCAGTGGAAGGGAGGACAGTAACAGGAGACACTATGAGCTGAACATAACAGCCAGTAGAAGGCAGGACAGTAACAGGAGACACTATGCGCTGAACATAACAGTCAGTAGAAGAGAGGACAGTAACAGGAGACACTATGAGCTGAACATAACAGTCAGTGGAAGAGAGGACAGTAACAGGAGACACTATGAGCTGAACATAACAGTCAGTGGAAGAGAGGACAGTAACAGGAGACACTATGAGCTGAACATAACAGTCAGTAGAAGAGAGGACAGTAACAGGAGACACTATGAGCTGAACATAACAGTCAGTGGAAGAGAGGACAGTAACAGGAGACACTATGAGCTGAACATAACAGTCAGTGGAAGAGAGGACAGTAACAGGAGACACTATGAGCTGAACATAACAGCCAGTGGAAGAGAGGACAGTAACAGGAGACACTATGAGCTGAACATAACAGTCAGTGGAAGAGAGGACAGTAACAGGAGACACTATGAGCTGAACATAACAGTCAGTGGAAGAGAGGACAGTAACAGGAGACACTATGAGCTGAACATAACAGCCAGTGGAAGAGAGGACAGTAACAGGAGACACTATGAGCTGAACATAACAGTCAGTGGAAGAGAGGACAGTAACAGGAGACACTATGAGCTGAACATAACAGTCAGTAGAAGAGAGGACAGTAACAGGAGACACTATGAGCTGAACATAACAGTCAGTAGAAGAGAGGACAGTAACAGGAGACACTATGAGCTGAACATAACAGTCAGTAGAAGAGAGGACAGTAACAGGAGAGACTATGAGCTGAACATAACAGTCAGTGGAAGAGAGGACAGTAACAGGAGACACTATGAGCTGAACATAACAGTCAGTAGAAGAGAGGACAGTAACAGGAGACACTATGAGCTGAACATAACAGTCAGTGGAAGAGAGGACAGTAACAGGAGACACTGAGCTGAACATAACAGTCAGTAGAAGAGAGGACAGTAACAGGAGACACTATGAGCTGAACATAACAGTCAGTAGAAGAGAGGACAGTAACAGGAGACACTATGAGCTGAACATAACAGTCAGTGGAAGAGAGGACAGTAACAGGAGACACTATGAGCTGAACATAACAGTCAGTAGAAGCGAGGACAGTAACAGGAGACACTATGAGCTGAACATAACAGTCAGTAGAAGAGAGGACAGTAACAGGAGACACTATGAGCTGAACATAACAGGAGACACTATGAGCTGAACATAACAGTCAGTAGAAGAGAGGACAGTAACAGGAGACACTATGAGCTGAACATAACAGTCAGTAGAAGAGAGGACAGTAACAGGAGACACTATGAGCTGAACATAACAGTCAGTAGAAGAGAGGACAGTAACAGGAGACACTATGAGCTGAACATAACAGCCAGTGGAAGAGAGGACAGTAACAGGAGACACTATGAGCTGAACATACAGTATGTCAGTAGAAGAGAGGACAGTAACAGGAGACACTATGAGCTGAACATAACAGTCAGTAGAAGAGAGGACAGTAACAGGAGACACTATGAGCTGAACATAACAGTCAGTGGAAGAGAGGACAGTAACAGGAGACACTATGAGCTGAACATAACAGTCAGTAGAAGAGAGGACAGTAACAGGAGACACTATGAGCTGAACATAACAGGAGACACTATGAGCTGAACATAACAGTCAGTAGAAGAGAGGACAGTAACAGGAGACACTATGAGCTGAACATAACAGTCAGTAGAAGAGAGGACAGTAACAGGAGACACTATGAGCTGAACATAACAGTCAGTAGAAGAGAGGACAGTAACAGGAGACACTATGAGCTGAACATACCAGTCAGTGGAAGGGAGGACAGTAACAGGAGACACTATGAGCTGAACATAACAGCCAGTAGAAGGCAGGACAGTAACAGGAGACACTATGCGCTGAACATAACAGCCAGTGGAAGAGAGGACAGTAACAGGAGACACTATGAGCTGAACATAACAGTCAGTGGAAGAGAGGACAGTAACAGGAGACACTATGAGCTGAACATAACAGTCAGTGGAAGAGAGGACAGTAACAGGAGACACTATGAGCTGAACATAACAGCCAGTGGAAGAGAGGACAGTAACAGGAGACACTATGAGCTGAACATAACAGTCAGTGGAAGAGAGGACAGTAACAGGAGACACTATGATCTGAACATAACAGTCAGTAGAAGAGAGGACAGTAACAGGAGACACTATGAGCTGAACATAACAGTCAGTAGAAGAGAGGACAGTAACAGGAGACACTATGAGCTGAACATAACAGTCAGTAGAAGAGAGGACAGTAACAGGAGACACTATGAGCTGAACATAACAGTCAGTGGAAGAGAGGACAGTAACAGGAGACACTATGAGCTGAACATAACAGTCAGTAGAAGAGAGGACAGTAACAGGAGACACTATGAGCTGAACATAACAGTCAGTGGAAGAGAGGACAGTAACAGGAGACACTGAGCTGAACATAACAGTCAGTAGAAGAGAGGACAGTAACAGGAGACACTATGAGCTGAACATAACAGTCAGTAGAAGAGAGGACAGTAACAGGAGACACTATGAGCTGAACATAACAGTCAGTGGAAGAGAGGACAGTAACAGGAGACACTATGAGCTGAACATAACAGTCAGTAGAAGAGAGGACAGTAACAGGAGACACTATGAGCTGAACATAACAGTCAGTAGAAGAGAGGACAGTAACAGGAGACACTATGAGCTGAACATAACAGTCAGTAGAAGAGAGGACAGTAACAGGAGACACTATGAGCTGAACATAACAGTCAGTGGAAGAGAGGACAGTAGCAGGAGACACTATGAGCTGAACATAACAGTCAGTAGAAGAGAGGACAGTAACAGGAGACACTATGAGCTGAACATAACAGTCAGTAGAAGGGAGGACAGTAACAGGAGACACTATGAGCTGAACATAACAGTCAGTAGAAGGGAGGACAGTAACAGGAGACACTATGAGCTGAACATAACAGTCAGTAGAAGGGAGGACAGTAACAGGAGACACTATGAGCTGAACATAACAGGAGACACTATGAGCTGAACATAACAGTCAGTGGAAGAGAGGACAGTAACAGGAGACACTATGAGCTGAACATAACAGTCAGTGGAAGAGAGGACAGTAACAGGAGACACTATGAGCTGAACATAACAGTCAGTGGAAGAGAGGACAGTAACAGGAGACACTATGAGCTGAACATAACAGTCAGTAGAAGAGAGGACAGTAACAGGAGACACTATGAGCTGAACATAACAGCCAGTGGAAGAGAGGACAGTAACAGGAGACACTATGAGCTGAACATAACAGTCAGTAGAAGAGAGGACAGTAACAGGAGACACTATGAGCTGAACATACAGTATGTCAGTGGAAGAGAGGACAGTAGTACTGAACATAACAGTCAGTGGAAGAGAGGACAGTAACAGGAGACACTATGAGCTGAACATAACAGTCAGTGGAAGAGAGGACAGTAGTACTGAACATAACAGTCAGTGGAAGGGAGGACAGTAACAGGAGACACTATGAGCTGAACATAACAGTCAGTGGAAGGGAGGACAGTAGTACTGAACATAACAGTCAGTGGAAGAGAGGACAGTAACAGGAGACACTATGAGCTGAACATAACAGTCAGTGGAAGAGAGGACAGTAACAGGAGACACTATGAGCTGAACATAACAGTCAGTGGAAGAGAGGACAGTAACAGGAGACACTATGAGCTGAACATAACAGTCAGTAGAAGGGAGGACAGTAACAGGAGACACTATGAGCTGAACATAACAGTCAGTGGTAGAGAGGACAGTAACAGGAGACACTATGAGCTGAACATAACAGTCAGTAGAAGAGAGGACAGTAACAGGAGACACTATGAGCTGAACATAACAGTCAGTGGAAGAGAGGACAGTAGTACTGAACATAACAGTCAGTGGAAGGGAGGACAGTAGTACTGAACATAACAGTCAGTGGAAGAGAGGACAGTAACAGGAGACACTATGAGCTGAACATAACAGTCAGTAGAAGAGAGGACAGTAACAGGAGACACTATGAGCTGAACATAACAGTCAGTGGAAGAGAGGACAGTAACAGGAGACACTATGAGCTGAACATAACAGTCAGTGGAAGAGAGGACAGTAACAGGAGACACTATGAGCTGAACATAACAGTCAGTGGAAGAGAGGACAGTAACAGGAGACACTATGAGCTGAACATAACAGTCAGTGGAAGAGAGGACAGTAACAGGAGACACTATGAGCTGAACATAACAGTCAGTGGAAGAGAGGACAGTAACAGGAGACACTATGAGCTGAACATAACAGTCAGTGGAAGAGAGGACAGTAACAGGAGACACTATGAGCTGAACATAACAGTCAGTGGAAGAGAGGACAGTAACAGGAGACACTATGAGCTGAACATACAGTATGTCAGTGGAAGAGAGGACAGTAGTACTGAACATAACAGTCAGTGGAAGGGAGGACAGTAACAGGAGACACTATGAGCTGAACATAACAGTCAGTGGTAGAGAGGACAGTAACAGGAGACACTATGAGCTGAACATAACAGTCAGTGGAAGAGAGGACAGTAACAGGAGACCCTATGAGCTGAACATAACAGTCAGTGGAAGAGAGGACAGTAACAGGAGACACTATGAGCTGAACATAACAGTCAGTAGAAGAGAGGACAGTAACAGGAGACACTATGAGCTGAACATAACAGTCAGTGGAAGAGAGGACAGTAACAGGAGACACTATGAGCTGAACATAACAGTCAGTAGAAGAGAGGACAGTAACAGGAGACACTATGAGTTGAACATAACAGTCAGTAGAAGAGAGGACAGTAACAGGAGACACTATGAGCTGAACATAACAGTCAGTAGAAGAGAGGACAGTAGCAGGAGACACTATGAGCTGAACATAACAGTCAGTAGAAGGGAGGACAGTAACAGGAGACACTATGAGCTGAACATAACAGTCAGTGGAAGGGAGGACAGTAGCAGGAGACACTATGAGCTGAACATAACAGTCAGTGGAAGGGAGGACAGTAACAGGAGACACTATGAGCTGAACATAACAGTCAGTGGAAGGGAGGACAGTAGCAGGAGACACTATGAGCTGAACATAACAGTCAGTAGAAGGGAGGACAGTAACAGGAGACACTATGAGCTGAACATAACAGTCAGTAGAAGAGAGGACAGTAGCAGGAGACACTATGAGCTGAACATAACAGTCAGTAGAAGGGAGGACAGTAACAGGAGACACTATGAGCTGAACATAACAGTCAGTGGAAGAGAGGACAGTAACAGGAGACACTATGAGCTGAACATAACAGTCAGTAGAAGAGAGGACAGTAACAGGAGACACTATGAGCTGAACATAACAGTCAGTAGAAGAGAGGACAGTAACAGGAGACACTATGAGCTGAACATAACAGTCAGTGGAAGGGAGGACAGTAGTACTGAACATAACAGTCAGTGGAAGAGAGGACAGTAACAGGAGACACTATGAGCTGAACATAACAGTCAGTAGAAGAGAGGACAGTAACAGGAGACACTATGAGCTGAACATAACAGTCAGTAGAAGAGAGGACAGTAACAGGAGACACTATGAGCTGAACATAACAGTCAGTGGAAGAGAGGACAGTAACAGGAGACACTATGAGCTGAACATAACAGTATGTTAAACAGTAAAAAAACAACAACAGACTATTAGCTTTCATTTGACACCTAATTTGACACTTTACATGTTGGTGCTCATGGGTACTTTTAAATGGAAATGACCCCATGTAGTGCAGGACTCTGGAGCTGACAGCTTTAAACACTGAGACAGGCCACAATGATGATTATATTAGCAGAGCAGAGCCAGTAACCCTCAATGGTTTGTACGTGTGTGCGTGCACGTGCATGTGCACGTGTGTGTGTGTGTGTATATGAGTACACTCAACTCCGTCCGTGGTGTCACTTTCAGTGTCTTCAGTCTTCAAAGGGGGAATGACAAGAACAAAGGATTGACAAAGTTCAGAGGTCGGATGCTACCATTTTGGGAAGTTACAACACACGCAAGCACGCCACGCATGCGCACACACACACACCCTAAAAAGCAGCAGAGTCTCTACAGTTCCTTCAGAAAGTGTTCACACACCTTGACTTTTTCCACATTTTGTTGTAGTTTTACAGCCTCAATTTAAAATGGATTAAATTGAGATATTGTTCCACTGGCCTACACACAAAACCCCATAATGTCAGAGTGGAATTATGTCTTTAGAAATGTCCAAATTAATTCAACATTTAAAGCTGAAATGTCTTGAGTCAATATGTATTCAATTTGTTATGGCAATACTAAATCATTTTAGGAGTAAAAATGTGCTTAACAAGTCACATAATAAGTTGGATTTACTCTGAGCAACAATAGTTTTAAACATGATTTTTGAATGATTGTACAAACTCTGTACCACAAATTATCTGTAAGGACCCTCAGTCAAGAAATGCATTTCAAACACAGATTCAACCACAAAGACCAGGGAGGTTTTCCAATGCCTCGTAAAGATGGGCACCTATTGGTAGATGGCAAAACTATTCAAAAAGCATTGAATATCCATTTGAGCATGGTGAAGTTATTAATTACACTGTGGATGCTGTATCAATACACCCAGTCATTACAAAGATAAAGGCGTCCTTTCTAACTCAGTTGTCGGAGGAAGGAAATCGCTCAGGGATTTCCCCATGAGGCCAATGGTGGCTTTAAAACAGTTACAGAGTTTAATGGCTGTGATAGGAGAAAACAGAGAATGTATCAACAACATTGTAGTTGCTCCACAATACTAACCTACACTGTAACTGACAGAGTGAAAAGAAGTAAGCCTGTACAGAATAAAATCTATTGAAAAATATGCATCCTGTTTGCAACAAGGAACTAAAGTGAAGCTGCAAAAATAAATGTGGCAAAGCAATTTACTTTTTGTCCTGAATACAAATTGTTATGTTTGGGGCAATTCCAATACAACACATTACTGAGTACCACTCTCCATATTTTCAAGGATATTGGTGGCTGCATCATGTTATGGGCATTAGAGTATCGGTCATTTTGGACGCCGATTTAGCCAATTATTATACATTTTTTACACCTTTATTTAATCATTATTTCACTAGGCAAGTCAGTTAAGAACACATTCTTTTTTTCAATGACGGCCTAGGAATGGTGGGTTAACTGCCTGTTCAGGGGCAGAACGACAGATTTTTACCTTGTCAGCTCAGGGATTCAATCTTGCAACCTTACGGTTAACTAGTCCAACGCTCTAACCACCTGCCTCACGAGGAGCCTGCTACGCGAATGCAGTACGAAGCCAAGGTAAGTTGCTAGCTAGCATTAAACTTAATCAATCATAATCACTAGTTATAACTACACATGGTTGATGATATTACTAGTTTATCTAGCGTGTCCTGCGTTGCATATAATCGATGACGTGCGCATTCGCGAAAAGGACTGTCGTTGCTCCAACATGCACCTAACCATAAACACCAATGTCTTCCTTAAAATCAATACACAGAAGTATATATTTTTAAACCTGCATATTTAGCTACAAGAAATCCAGGTTAGCAGGCAATATTAACCAGGTGAAATTGTGTCACTTCTCTTGCGTTCATTGCACGCAGAGTCAGGGTATATGCAACAGCTTGGGCCGCCTGGCTCATTGCGAACTAATTTGCCAGAATTTTACGTAATTATGACATAACATTGAAGGTTGTGCAATGTAACAGCAATATTTAGACTTATGGATGCCACCCGTTAGATAAAATACGGAACGGTTCCGTATTTCACTGAAATAATAAAGGTCTTGTTTTTGAGATGATAGTTTCCGGATTCGACCATATTAATGACCAAAGGCTCTTATTTCTGTGTGTTATTATGTTATAATTAAGTCTATGCTTTTTTTTTACCCCGTTTTTCTCCCCAATTTCATGGTATCTAAGTAGTTACTATCTTGTCTCATCGCTACAACTCCCGTACGGGCTCGTGAGAGACGAAGGTTGAAAGTCATGCGTCCTCCGATACTCAACCCAACCAAGCCGCACTGCTTCTTCCTCTGATGGCACAGCTGGCGCTGCAGTACAGCGCCCTTAACCACTGCGCCAGATAGAGCAGTCTGACTGAGCGATGGTAGGCACCAGCAGGCTCATAAGCATTCATTCAAACAGCACTTTTGTGCGTTTTGCCAGCAGCTCAGCTGTTTATGACTTCAAGCCTATCAACTCCCGAGATGAGGCTGGTGTAACGATGTGATGTGAAATGGCTAGCTAGTTAGCGGGGTGCGCGCTAATAGCGTTTCAAACGTTACTCGCTCTGAGACTTGGCATAGTTGTTCCCCTTGCTCTGCATGGGTAACGCTGATTCGATTGTGGCTGTTGTCGTTGTGTTCCTGGTTCGAGCCCAGGTAGGAGTGAGGAGAGGGACGGAAGCTATACTGTTACACTGGCAATACTAAAGTGCCTCTAAGAACATCCAATAGTCAAAGGTATATGAAATACAAATGGTATAGAGAGAAATAGTCCTAAAATTCCTATAATAACTACAACCTAAAACTTCTTACCTGGGTATATTGAAGACTCATTATAAAAGGAACCACCAACTTTCATATGTTCTCATGTTCTGAGCAAGGAACTGAAACGTTAGCTTTCTTACATGGCAAATATGGCACTTTCTTTTCCAACACTTTGTTTTTGCATTATTTAAACCAAATTGGACATGTTTCATTATTTATTTGAGGCTAAACTCAATTTATTGATGTATTATATTAAGTTAAAATAAGTGTTCATTCAGTATTGTTGTAATTGTCATTATTACAAAATCATTTTAAAATTAATGGGTATCGGCTTTTTTTGTCCTATAATAATCGGTATTGGTATTGCCGTTGAAAAATCATAGTCGATCGACTTCTCATGGGTATGCTTGTAATCGTTAAACACTAGGGAGTTTTTCAGGATAAAAAAAAAGAAACAGAATTAAGTGAAGACAAAATACATGAGGAAACCTGGTTCAGTCTGCTTTCCACCAGACACTGGGAGATGAATTCACCCTTCAGCAGGACAATAACCTACAACACACGACCAGATCTACACTGTAGTTGCTTACCTAGAAGACAGTGAATGTTCTTGAGTGGTTGAGTAAGTATTGACTCAGTAAGTAAAAGTTTACTTTGTCATTATGGGATATTGTGTACAGATGGGTGAGATTTTTTATTTCAGCAGTTTTGAATTCAGGCTGTAACACAACAGAATGTAGAGTAAGTCAAGGGGTATGAATACTTTCTGGAGACAGTGAATATGCATAGTGAGAATAATAAGCATATTGTGCTAACCGTATTGGCAGTAAAAGGGACGAGTTGAGTTGGATGCTAAATATGCATCCATTATTCACTGACTTCAAGATGTAACAGTGACTTCATTAACAGAGTTTACATACCATATTACTGACACAGACAACAGTGACTTCATTAACAGAGCTTACATACCACATTACTGACACAGACAACAGTGACTTCATTAACAGAGTTTACATACCATATTACTGACACAGACAACAGTGACTTCATTAACAGAGCTTACATACCACATTACTGACACAGACAACAGTGACTTCATTAACAGAGCTTACATACCACATTACTGACACAGACAACAGTGAAGGTCGTTAATAAGTGATATAGCATCACACAGACACATACACACTCCTGATAACTTCTCCCTACCCTCCAGTTATTGTCTTGACGCTAAGAGCCCCTGACTGAAACTAAAGTGGAACTTTGAAAAGAGGGATCTGTCAGCAGCGTTAGCTGTGTTAAAATAACACATGTTTTCTCAGCAGTTAGGCTTTCTAACAAACAAACAGCACGTTTCCAGATGAAAGCCAACACACGAAGGACAGGATACTCTCTTGACAACACGCTTTACATTACCTTCCATCTTCAAATGGAAGAATATTTCATTATCATTCTACTCTCATATCTGTGACATAACTAACGCTGCAGCTCTGATAAGGATCTTCCACTACAGTTAAACATGGCCTAGCTCACACCAGTCCCCCAAATCATGATTCCTGAGCCTGAACCCAGAGTGAATGTCACAAGTTAATGGGTCCTGATTAATGCCACGTGAGACCATGAAACCCACCCGGTCTAAATATCTATCTGGAGGAGGGAGGGACTGCTGTTGCTCTTGAAGTCCGGAGAGGGCTAAAAGTGGAACGGGGTGGATTGCAGTCATCAACACCTAGCGTCATCATGGCCTTTGAAGTGGCCGTGGGTCTTTGATGGCTCCGCAGGGCAGGGGAGGACGACGGGGGAGGAATCTGTGGCGCTCTGCTTGCCCTCCTCTTCGAAAGCCCCCAGAGTTGTGGAATGCAGTGCTAGCTGAGCGCAAAGCAGAACAAGGAGAGAAGCTGCTACTGCTGGTCTGGGGAATGTGATTAGAGTAGAGCACACACAGGAGGCCCACAACAGCCCTCTCTCCCTACTCTCTGTGGATCTGAAGATCAACTTGGCAACCTTTCAAAAGATGTTATCTACACTAAACTTTACTTGATCAATGTTATTCATGTCAGTCACTGTCACTATCAAAATAAATCCACCAGCCTCTATTGGAAACTTTTAACCTGGAACCAGATTCCATTCAAGTCAATCTTCTTTGACATTTCAATATTTGAATGCGGATATGAGAGAATGAGAGAGATTCTTCAAATGTAATTGCAGAATCCATAGACTCCAACCACTTCTGGGAAAATTGGAAAACATTAAACAAACAACAACATGAAGAGTTATCTATTCAAAACTGAGATGGATGAATAAACCACTATAACAAAGAACAAACAGCAAAAACATATACATGATCAAATACAAAATGTTAGAATCAACTATTAGAGACTACCAGAACCCACTGGATTCTCCAATTACATTATTAACCTGTTAGAGCTCTAGGGGCGCTATTTCATTTTTGGATAAAAAACGTTCCCGTTTTAAGCGCGATATTTTGTCACGAAAAGATGCTCGACTATGCATATTCTTGACAGTTTTGGAAAGAAAACACTCTGAAGTTTCAGAATCTGCAAAGATTTTGTCTGTAAGTGCCCCAGAACTCATTCTACAGGCGAAACCAAGATGATGCATCACCCAGGAATTAGCAGAATTTCTGAAGCTCTGTTTTCCATTCTCTCCTTATATGGCTGTGATTGCGCAACGAATGAGCCTACACTTTCTGTCGTTCGCCCAAGGTCTTAGCAGCATTGTGACGTATTTGTAGGCATATCATTGGAAGATTGACCATAAGAGACTACATTTCCCAAGTGTCCGCCTGGTGTCCTGCGTCGAATTCGGTGCGCAATTGCCAGCTGCTTCCACTTTACCATTTGATTCAGGGGAGAAAGCATGTGTCCAAGAACGATGTATCAATGAAGAGATATGTGAAAAACACCTTGATGATTGATTCTAAACAACGTTTGCCATGTTTTCAGTCGATATTATGGAGTTAATTTGGAAAAAAGTTTGCGTTTTGAGGACTGAATTTATGGATTTTTTTTGGTGGCCAAATGTGATGTATAAAACGGAGCTATTTCTAATACACAAGGAATCTTTTTGGAAAAACTGAGCATCTGCTATCTAACTGAGAGTATCCTCATTGAAAACATCAGAAGTTCTTCAAAGGTAAATGATTTTATTTGAAGGCTTTTATGTTTTTGTTAATGTTGCGTGCTGGATGCTAACGCTAATGCTAACGCTAAATGCTAACGCGAAATGCTAACTCTAGCTAGCTACTTTTACACAAATTATTGTTTTCCTATGGTTGAGAAGCATATTTTGAAAATCTGAGATGACAGTGTTGTTTACAAAAGGCTAAGCTTGAGAGATGGCATATTTATTTCATTTCATTTGCGATTTTCATAAATAGTTAACGTTGTGTTATGCTAATGAGCTTGCTGATAGATTTACACAATCCTGGATACAGGGTTTTTTTCATAGCTAAACGTGACGCAGAAAACGGAGCGATTTGTCCTAAACAAATAATCTTTCAGGAAAAACTGAACATTTGCTATCTGAGAGTCTCCTCATTGAAAACATCTGAAGTTCTTCAAAGGTAAATGATTTTTTTGAATGCTTTTCTGTTTTTTTGTGTAAATGTTGCCAGCTGAATGTTAATGCTAAATGCTACGTTAGCCATCAATACTGTTACACAAATGCTTGTTTTGCAATGGTTGAGAAGCATATTTTGAAAATCTGAGATGACAGTGTTGTTAACAAAAGGCTAAGCTTGAGAGCTAGCATATTTATTTCATTTCATTTGCGATTTTCATGAATAGTTAACGTTGCGTTATGGTAATGAGCTTGAGTCTGTATTCACGAACCCGGATCCGGGATGGGGAGATCAGAAAGGTTAAAAGCCAATTACATCCAATCACATTATTAACAGCAGACTAGTACATTTCCTCAGTGAAAACAATATACTGAGCAAATTTCAAATTGGCTTATTCCCAAATTACCGTACGACAGACCACATATTTTATTTTTATATATTTGTTTAACTTTTACTCCCTTTTCTCCCCAATTTCATGGTATCCAATTGGTAGTTACAGTCTTGTCTCATTGCTGCAACTCCCGTACAGACTCGGGACAGATGGAAGTCGAGAGCCGTGCGTCTTCCGAAACACGACTCACTCTCTTTGACACAATGCCCGCTTAACCCAGAAGCCAGCCATACCAATGTGTCGGAGGAAACACCGTACACCTGGCGACCGTGTCAGCGTGCACTGTGTGTGGCCCGCCACAGGAGTCGCTAGGGAATGATGGGACAAGGACATTGCTACTGGTCAAACCCTCCCCTAGCCCGGACGATGCTGGGCCAATTGTGCGCCGCCCCATGGGTCTCCCAGTTGAGGCCGACTGCGACAGAGACTGGACTCAAACCAGAATCTCTTCTTCACAGCTAGAAACTACGATGCAGTGTCTTAGAGCACTGCAGCACTCAGGAGGCCCAACAGACCACATATTCACCCTGCACACCCTAATTGACTAACAAACAAACCAAAACAAAGTCAGTCTTCTCATTCTTTGTTGATTACAAAAAGCTTTTGAAGCAAATTGCCATGAGGGTCTGCTATACAAATTGATGGAGCGTGGTGTTGGGGGAAAAACATACAACATTATAAAATCCATGTACACAAAGGGTATGGTTAAAATTGGCAAAAAACACATTTCTTTCCACAGGACCATGGGGTGAGAGAGGGATTCAGCTTAAGCCCCACCCTCTTCGACATATACAGTGCTGTGAAAAAGTATTTGCCCCTTTCCTGATATATTTTTTTTTTGCCATTTGTCACACTTAAATGTTTCAGATCATCAAACTAATTTTAATATTACATAAAGATAACCCAAGTTAACACAATATGCAGTTTAAGTGATGAATGGATTTATTAAGGGAAAAAGCTATCCGAACCTTCACGGCCTTATTTGAAAAAGTAATTGCCCCCTAAACCTAACAACTAGTCGTGCCACCCTCAGCAGCAACAACTGCAATCAAGCATTTGCGATATCTGGCAATGAGTTTTTCACATCGCCGTGGAGGAATTTTGGCCCACTCTTCTTTGCAGAATTGTTTTAATTCAGCCACATTGGAGGGTTTTCAAGCATGAACCGCCTTTTTATGGTCACGCTACAGCATCTCAATCGGATTCAAGTCCGGATTTTGACTAGGCCAGTCCAAAACCTTCATTTTGTTTTTTTTTAAGTCATTCAGAGGTGGACATGCTGGTGTGTTTTGGATCATTGTCTTGCAGTAGAAGCCAAGTGCGCTTCAGCTTGAGGTCACAAACGGATGCCCGGACGTTCTCCTTTAGGATTTTTTGGTAGAGAGCAGAATTCATGGTTCCATCAGTCACAGCAAGTGGTCCAGGTCCTGAAGCAGTAAAGCAGTCCCAGACCATCATACTACCACCATCATATTTGACTGTTGGTATGATGTCCTTTTTCTGAAATGTTGTGTTACTTTCACGCCAGATGTAACAGGACGCACACCTTCCAAAAAGTTAAACTTTTGTCTCGTCAGTCAACAGAATATTTTCCCAAAAGTCTTGGGGATCATCAAGATGTTTTTTGCCAAAAGTGAGACGAGCCTTTGTGTTCTTTTTGGTTAGCAGTGGTTTTCGCCTTGGAACTCTGCCATGGATGCCATTTTTGCTCAGTGTCTTTCTTATGATTGAGTCATGACCACTGACCTTAAATGAGGCAAGAGAGGCCTGCAGTTCTTTAGATGTTGTGGGTTCTTTTGTGACCTCTCGGAAGAGTCGTCGCTGCGCTCTTGGGGTAATTTTGGTAGGCTGGCCACTCCTGGGAAGGTTCACCACTGTTTTCTCAATTTTCTCAGTTTTCTCACCACAAATATTCTCCATTTGTGGATAATGGCTCTCACCGTGGTTCGCTGGAGTCCCAAAGCTTGAGAAATGGCTATGTAACCCTTTCTAGACTGATAGATGTCAATTACTTTGTTTCTCATCTGTTCCTGAATTTCTTTGGATTGCGGCATGATGTCTTGCTTTTTGAGATCTTTTGGCCTACTTCACTTTGCCAGACAGGTTCTATTTAAGTGATTTCTTGATTCAACAGGTCTGGCAGTAATCAGGCCTGAGTGTGGCTAGTGAAATTGAACTCAGCTTTCCAAAAAATGTGATTAACCACAGTAAATTCATGATTTAACAAGGGGGGATTTACTTTGTCACATTGTGCCATGAAGGTACGGTTAGCTTTTTTCCCTTAATAACTTCTTAAGGTATAGGGGGCAGCATTTTCACTTTTGGATAAATAGCGTGCCCAATTTCAACTTCCTGCTACTCATGCCAAGAATATAAGATATGCATATTATTAGTAGATTTGGATAGAAAACACTCTGAAGTTTCTAAAACTGTTTCAATCATGTCTGTGAGTATAACATAACTTATGTAGCAGGCAAAACCCTGAGGACTAACCGTTCAGACATTTTTCTTTTTGAGGTCTCTGTCTGTTCATTGATTTCTCATTGGCAAACGATATTTCATAGGAACTTGTTTTCAGTTCCGCTTCCACTGGATGTCACCAGTCTTTGGAATTTGGTTGAGGTTATTCCTTTGTGCAATGAAGAAGTCCGGCCATCTAGGAACTGGGTAACACTGTTGAGAGTTGCGTTAGACTTGAAAAGTAGCGTTTGTTTCCTCTCGTCCTCTATTGAAAACAGAAAGACCTGTCTTCAATTTGATCGATTATTAACGTTTAAAAATACCTAAAGTTGTATTACAAAAGTAGTTTGAAATATTTTGGCAAAGTTTATAGGCAACTTTTGAAATATTTTGTAGTGACGTTGCGCATTTTGGAAGCTGTTTTTTTCTGGATCAAACGCGCCAAATAAATAGACATTTTGGATATATATGGACGGAATTAATCGAACAAAAGGACCAATTGTGATGTTTATGGGACATATTGGAGTGCCAACAAAAGAAGCTTGTCAAAGGTAAGGCATGTTTTGTATTTTATTTCTCCGTTTTGTGTAGCACCTGCAGGGTTGAAATATGCTACCCTCTTTGTTTACTGTTGTGCTATCATCAGATAATAGCTACTTATGCTTTCGCCGAAAAGCCTTTTTAAAATCTGACATGTTGGCTGGATTCACAACGAGTGTAGCTTCAATTGAGTATCTTACATGTGATTTAATGAGTTTGATTTTTATATCAGTTTTTTTTATTTGCCGCGCTGCATTTTTCCTGGCTTTTGCCCAAGTGGGACGCAACCGTCCCCTGTACCATAAGAAGTTAATAAATACATTTATCACTTAAAAACTGAATTTTGTGTTTACTAGGGTTATCTTTGTGTAATATTAAAATGTGTTTGATGATCTGAAACATTTAAGTGTGACAACTGTGCAAAAAAATAAGAAATCAGGAAGGGGGCAAGTACTTTTTCACAGCACTGTATATCAATGAATTGGCGCGGGCACTAGAACAGTCTGCAGCACCCGGCCTCACCCTACTAGAACCTGAAGTCAAATGTCTCCTGATTGACGATGATCTGGTGCTTCTGTCCCCAACCAAGGAGGGCCTACAGCAGCACCTACATCTTCCGAACAGATTCTGCCAGACCTGGACCCTGACTGTAAATCTCAGTAAGACACAAAATAATGGTGTTACAAAAAAGGTCCAGTTGCCAGGACCACGAATACAAACTTCATCTAGACAACGTTGCCATAGAGCACACAAAAAACTATACATGCCTCGGCCTAAACATCAGCGCCACATGTAACTTCCACAAAGCTGTGAACGATCTGAGAGACAGGGCAAGAACAGCCTTCTATGCCATCAAAAGGAACATCAAAGTTGACATACTAATTAGGATCTGGCTAAAAATACTTGAATCAGTTATAGAATCCATTGGCCTTCATGGTTGTGAGGTCTGGGGTCCGCTCAGAGTCACAGCACAGAGCCACATCACAGCTTCAGGGCTCCGGCCAAACGGCAACCTATTCTCTATATATAGGGAATAGTGAGCTATTTGGGACACAGCCTAGATGACTGAAGCCACCTGCTGATTATGCAAACTCCTCTCTGACATTACGGTGTCCTCCGCTAAATAAATCAATCAACGTGGCTTCTTCTGAGTCCTCAATCAAAACAGTCTTATTACCTTAACCTTTGTGTGCGCGTGCGTGCATGCGCGCGTGCGTGGGTATGTGTGCGCGCGTGGGTGCGTGTGTGTGTGCGTGGGTAACGGTCTCTCCAGGCTGTTAGAGTGCTTCGGCAGCACGGTATAACGGTGACTAACCCCATTCCGTACAAATTTGCGCAACCGCGACATTCAAAAAAGGCTGCAATGAAAACTAATGGGACTGTAGCGACTCCGTGGGTAATTTAATTATGGGGTGTGAACAAAGTTTCTATTCGAGAGTTGATTGACATGGTAATTGCCAAATAGTATTGGAGAAAAGTTGAAAAAACTGACCCCTTTGACACTGTATGTTAACTTCTCTAGGGTAGGGGGCAGCATTGGGAATTTTGGATGAAAAGCGTGCCCAAATTAAACTGCCTGCTACTCAGCCATAAAACCTAGAATATGCATATAATTAGTAGATTTGGATAGAAAACACTGACGTTATTAAAACTGTTTGAATGATGTCTGTGAGTATAACAGAACTCATATGGCAGGCAAAAACCTGAGAAAAAATTCAACCAGGAAGTGGGAAATCTGAGGTTTTTAGTTTTTCAACTCTTGGCCTATCGAATAGTGTCGATGGGGTCCTATTGCTATTCCTAAGGCTTCCATTAGATGTCAACAGGGGGCGAATGAGAGGGGAATGAGTCAGAGTTCTGACAGAGAGCCACGAGCTGGCCACGCTCGTTCACATGATAGTTAGCTTGCGTTCCATTGCAATTCTACAGACAAAGGAATTCTCTGTTTGGAACATTAATGAAGATTTGTTAAAAACAACCTAAAGATTGATTCTTTCCTTCTTTTGACATGTTTCTACAGACTGTAACGGAACTTTTTGACTTTGTCTGCTCCTAGTGATCGCGCCTCATGAATTTGGATTTGTGAACTCAAGGCGCGAACAACAAGGAGTTATTTGGACATAAATGATGGACTTTATCGAACTAAAACAAACATCTATTGTGGAACTGGGATTCCTGGGAGTGCATTCTGATGAAGATCAAAGGTAAGTGAATATTTATAATGCTATTTCTGACTTCTGTTGACTCCAACATGGCAGATATCTGTTTGGCTTGATTTGTTGTCTGAGAGCTGTAGTCAGATTATTGCATGGTTTGCTTTTTCCGTAAAGTTTTTTTAAAATCTGACACAGCGGTTGCATTAAGGAGAAGTGGATCTAAAATTCCATGCACAACAGTTGTATCTTTTAGCAATGTCTATTATGAGCATTTCTGTAAATTGATGTGGCTCTCTGCAAAATCAGCGGATGTTTTGGAACTACTGAACATAATGCGCCAATGTAAACTCAGATTTTTGGATATAAATATGAACTTTACCGAACAAAATATACATGTATTGTGTAACATGAAGTCCTATGAGTGTCATCTGATGAAGATCAAAGATTAGTGATTCATTTTCTCCATTTCTGCTTTTTGTGACTCCTCTCTTTGGCTGGAAAAAATGGCTGTGTTTTTCTCTGACTTGGCTCTGACCTAACATAGTCGTTTGGTGTGCTTTCGTTTTTTAGCCTTTTTGAAATCGGACACTGTGGCTGGATTTACAACAAGTGTATCTTTAAAATGGTGTAAAATACTTGTATGTTTGAGGAATTTTAATGGATGGGATTTGTGTTGTTTTGAATTTGGCGCCCTGCAGTTTCACTGGTTGTTGTCGAGGTGGGATGTGTATCGTACAGCACCCATAATGCACCTCATTCTGTGTCGTATCCTCTCTCCACCAGGTGTAGCGCTTCTCTCACCATTTAAAAACAAGGGACAGGGTAATGGGGATACCTAGTCATGTTTTGCGTCATCACTGCAAGCAACCAAGACTCAAAAGCCGTTGTTTACATCTGAAGATCACTTTAGCACCGCTCTAAAAACACAATTCAAATTCGACACAAACCTTCAAAGAGGTATCTAATGACACATTATATAAACTCTTTATAGTGTTTTATTTACATTTTAGAGGTGATAAGTTGGACAGATCGGGTGAAAAAAAGCAGTTTCCCCACACGACATCTCTCCTTCTCAATATCACGCAATAGGTTTAGCTTCCCCACACATCTCTCCTTCTCACTATCACGCAATAGGTTTCCCCACATGACATCTCTCCTTCTCACTATCACGCATTAGGTTTAGCTTCCCCACGTGACATCTCTCCTTCTCACTATCACGCAATAGGTTTAGCTTCCCCACACAACATCTCTCCTTCTCACTATCACGCATTAGGTTTAGCTTCCCCACATGACATCTCTCCTTCTCACTATCACGCAATAGGTTTAGCTTCCCCACACAACATCTCTCCTTCTCACTATCACGCAATAGGTGTCGCTTCCCCACCCGCCATATTTAAAAAGACCAGACGGAGCTCACTGCCTTCTTGAATCATGCAGAGATGGGCATCATGAAGGTCTCATCATTGATTTTGTTGAAAAGGGGAGAAATTGTGCTTTACATTGGTATTGATATTACAGTTGATCTGGAAGTATTACGTTTTTTGGTCTAATAGTCTAATCGTCTAATAATAGTAGTCTAATAGTCTAATCCAGACTATCTTTGGAGGATAGTCCTACATTGCATGTCTGCATCACCCCATACTGTCCTATCCCAGCTACATCTCCCAGACACAACACCGAGTAGGCCAGTCCGCTCAGCTCCATACCATCCCCCTGCGCTGTTCACAAACCACTCTTTTACATCTCCCAGACACAACACGGAGTAGTCTAGCCCAGTACAACAGAGCAAATCCCAGCCAAGCACAGCCTAGCATAGCACAGACAGTGACCTCAACAACGTGGCAACTGCATGAACACAGGCACGACAGCCATATGTACTGACTGGGGGCTAGGTGCTGGACTGGGGCTAGGTGCTGGTGTTTTGCAGGGGGAGGCAGAGACGCAGGGGGAGATGGGGGGAGAAAGGCAGGGAGAGAGGCAGGTTGAGAGGGGAAAGGGGGGAGCGAGGCAGGGTGAAAGGGGAAGGGAGGGGGAGAGAGGCAGGGGGAGAGGGGAAAGGGAGGGGGAGAGGGGCAGGGGGAGAGGGGAAAGGGAGGGGGAGAGGGCTAGGGGGAGAGGGGAAAGGGAGGGGGAGAGAGGCAGGGGAGAGGGGAAAGGGAGGGGAGAGAGGCAGGGGGAGAGGGGAAAGGGAAGGGGAGAGGGGCAGGGGGAGAGGGGAAAGGGAGGGGAGAGAGGCAGGGGAGAGGGGAAAGGGAGGGGGAGAGGGGCAGGGGGAGAGGGGAAAGGGAGGGGAGAGAGGCAGGGGGAGAGATGAAAGGGAGGGGGAGAGAGGCAGGGGGAGAGAGGCAGGGGGAGAGGGGAAAGGGAGGGGGAGAGAGGCAGGGGGAGAAGGGAAAGGGAGGGGGAGAGAGGAAAGGAAGGGGAGAGAGGCAGGGAGAGGGGAAAGGGAGGGGGAGAGGGGCAGGGGGAGAGGGGAAAGGAAGGGGAGAGAGGCAGGGGGAGAGGGGAAAGGGAGGGGAGAGAGGCAGGGGGAGAGGGGAAAGGGAGGGGAGAGAGGCAGGGGGAAAGGGGAAAGGGAGGGGAGAGAGGCAGGGGGAGAGGGGAAATGGAGGGGAGAGGGGCAGGGGGAGAGGGGAAAGGGAGGGGAGAGAGGCAGGGGGAGAGGGGAAAGGGAGGGGAGAGAGGCAGGGGGAGAGAGGGAAGGGAGGGGGAGAGAGGCAGGGGGAGAGAGGCAGGGGGAGAGGGGAAAGGGAGGGGAGAGAGGCAGGGGGAGAGGGGAAAGGGAGGGGAGAGGGGCAGGGGGAGAGGGGAAAGGGAGGGGAGAGAGGCAGGGGGAGAGAGGAAAGGGAGGGGGAGAGAGGCAGGGGGAGAGAGGCAGGGGGAGAGGGGAAAGGGAGGGGGAGAGAGGCAGGGGGAGAAGGGAAAGGGAGGGGGAGAGAGGAAAGGAAGGGGAGAGAGGCAGGGGGAGAGGGGAAAGGGAGGGGGAGAGGCAGGGGGAGAGGGTAAAGGGAGGGGGAGAGGGGCAGGGGGAGAGGGGAAAGGGGGGGGAGAGAGGCAGGGGGAGAGGGGAAAGGGAGGGGAGAGAGGCAGGGGGAGAGGGGAAAGGGAGGGGAGAGAGGCAGGGGGAGAGGGGAAATGGAGGGGAGAGGGGCAGGGGGAGAGGGGAAACGGAGGGGAGAGAGGCAGGGGGAGAGGGGAAAGGGAGGGGAGAGGGGAAAGGGAGGGGAGAGAGGCAGGGGGAGAGGGGAAAGGGAGGGGAGAGAGGCAGGGGGAGAGGGAAAAGGGAGGGGAGAGAGGCAGGGGGAGAGAGGAAAGGGAGGGGGAGAGAGGCAGGGGGAGAGAGGAAAGGGAGGGGGAGAAAAGCAGGGGGAGAGGGGAAAGGAGGGGGAGAGAGGCAGGGGGAGAGAGGAAAGGGAGGGGGAGAGAGGCAGGGGGAGAGAGGCAGGGGAGAGAGGAAAGGGAGGGGGAGAGAGGCAGGGGGAGAGAGGAAAGGGAGGGGAGAGAGGCAGGGGGAGAGAGGAAAGGGAGGGGAGAGAGGCAGGGGGAGAGGGGAAAGGGACGGGAGAGAGGCAGGGGGAGAGGGGAAGAGAGGGTTGGTTATTAGCGTTAGTCTCGTGTTTCACACGCCTTGGTCTTGTTGTCTTTAGGAAACACTAACTGGTGCTCGTACTACACTGCAAGGAAGTGCTCACCTACATCACTTCTGGGTCGCAGAGTCGAGGGCATGCCGACCCTTGTGGGAGGAAAGGCAAAGAAGTGGTGTCTGTGGGGGAGCGAGCGAGAGAGAGAGAGAGAGCGAGAGAGAGAGAGCGAGCGAGAGGGAGCGAGCGAGCGAACGAGAAAGAGAGCAAGAGAGGGACAGAGAGCAAGAAAGAAAGAGAGAGAAAAAGAGAGAAAAGCGAAAGAGAGAATGAGAGAGGAAGAAAGAAAGAGAGGGGTGCACAGACAGACAGACCACATCTGGAACTCATTTAATGTCACAGGCAATTAACCTCTCCAGTACATTGAAATATACTGACATGAAAGAACAACATGAATGGAAAAACCACAAAGGAAAACTATTTTAATGTCATGGTTCCTTGTTAAAAAACTATGACACCACGCTCTCTCTTCCAAACACACCCACTCTCCCTCTCCCACCCTCTCCATCCTTCCATGCTCTCTTTAATTTCTGTGAATGGCGACGGGCCGCGGCATGTCGTCGGTGCTATCACCTTTCAACACGACCTAGAGAGGAAATGGTTAGGAAGCAGTCGGGTTGAGAGGAAAGCCCTGATCCACCATCCAATAGGAACGTTCGGACGGCAGGAGCTCCAACTCCGTCTAATGATATTCCAGAGGAAATTAGAATGTGAATAAACAAAACCATTTCTTGGGAATAACGCTTCACACACAGAGAGAAAAAAGCTGGGAAAAAACTCTCAAAAAGCTGGGATCTTTTAATGTAGACTGTACTATACTGACTCTGCTTTACAGAAGTATTTTAACTTCTTGTATTGTTTGTTGGTTTGGCAATGCCACTGTCAGCCAGAGAAACATGCTGAGAAGGATTATTACCACAGCAAGCAAGGTACTTGGAGTCAAGCAGACAGGCCTGGATGAGATCTTTAAGGTCAGGGCCCTCCCCAAGGCACTAGGAGTCAAACAGACAGGCCTGGATGAGATCTTTAAGGTCAGGTTCCTCCCCAAGTTACTAGGAGTCAAACAGACAGGCCTGGATGAGATCTTTAAGGTCAGTGCCCTCTGCAAGGTACTTGGAGTCAAACAGACAGGCCTGGATGAGATGTTTAAGGTCAGGGCCCTATGCAAGGCTCACAAAATAATTTTAGACCCAAGCCACCCCCTGTACCTGGACTTTGAACTACTCCCCTCTGGGCGCAGGTATAGGGCACCCCTCAGCAGGAAAAACAGAACGAGACAATAATTTGTGCCAGGAGTGATATCCATCCTAAATAGCTTGGGCTAATGTTCCTATCGACTCAGTAAAGCCAGCAGGCTAGTCTTTAAAAAAAAATGTTTTTATTGGTATGTAACTTATTGAAGTCTTATTGTCAATCTTGTTTTGTATTTAAACGCCACTTTAAACGTGTACATGACCCCTCAACAAAATGTCCCCGTGGGGACAATCAAGTCAGTAAGTAGGAGGGACCTATCACACGATATAGAAAGAGCGAAGGAAAGAGAGAAAGAGCGAGAGAGAGAGAGAGAGAGAGAAAGAGTAAGAGAGAAAAAGCGAGGGACAGAGTGCGATAGAGAGAGAAAGTGTGTGAGAGAGAGTTTTAAATAATATTTTTGGGGTCTGAGAGCCCACAACACTATAAACACTTACACATCAATTAAGAACACAACACCAAATTCTCCTCCACAGTAACTAAACATAACAGCCTCTGAATACCCCATATACCCATAAACAGTTCAATATTGTTAACCAGTTTGTAATAGGCAAACTCAACCCTCAGTCTCGCTGCCAACATTCTCATCACATCCACAGACCCCTGTAGTCTCCGAATACTGTTCTTTCGGGTCTTCCATATTGCTAATTTGGCTGCCCCTGACACAAAATTAAGCAAAGTAACTACACCCATTCAACTAAACCTGTACTTTGGCCCAAATATAAACAGTTGGGAAGTGAAAACCTCTCTCAATGCTGAGAACCAATTAGTGATCAGGTCAATCATCCCGACCAACCTGGGACACTGTGAAAACAGATGTGCCAGAGTTTCAGACTCAGCACAGAATGGACACCCCTCCCCAACAGTAGGATCCATGTGTACCAGATGCATGTTAGTGGCTATAGCTCCATGTATTATCCTCCATTGGAGGTCAGCTGTCCTCTTATCAATAGGCAGTTTGTATAATGATCACCAACAGCCATTTGGAGAGGCACCTGGACCAAGCACATCCGCCCACCTCGTCGATTTTACACCTTCCAGGGAAGAGGCAAAGAACACTTTTACACAGATTCTGTACATGGCCTTCTTTCCTACCTCCTTGAACTCCCCCAGCTCCGGGGATGGAAGGAAAGCAGCATCCCCACGTCTTCCTCGAAATCCCCCGCCGCAACACTAACAATCAGTGCAGGGAACACATAATCCAGACCCTCCTTCCACCGATCAGAATTGGAAGTGTCATCAACGACCTTCCTCAGTAGGCGAGATGATCGGATCCCTGCTCTTTCTCTCAGCTCCTCCAACGCTCTGCTCCTGCTTCGCATCAGAGGACCCAGCTTAGTACACCTCACACTTAACAGGCATGAACGTAGGCTGGCTGAACCCAGAGCACGGGACTGGATGGCAGTGTTGTAAAAAAAGAGGCTCTTCAAAAAGCCACATCCCTGGTGACATGCAGGCCTTACGGGACTTGACAAAAACTCTCGAAGCCTTCATAACAGACTCATAAAACAGAGTCAGTCCAGACTAATCACCCCCTCTAGCTTTAAGAGGAAAAGATGCGTATCTAAGCCCAAACAGCCCGCTCTCCTCATCAATATATAGGCTGTGTCGACCCAGCTAGAACCGTCACTGTACCACAGTCTCTGGGCTGCTTGAAGCCGGAAAGTCATGAAGAAATGTCCACTAGGCCTTGCGCACCCTCATGCAGTGGCAGGTACAGGGCTGCGGCTTTAATCCAATGTTGTCCAGACCCCGTCTGAAGCTCCCCTGGTAACCGTGGAGCTGACCCCATCTGAAGCCCCCCTGGTAACTGTGGAGCTGACCCCATCTGAAGCCCCCCTGGTAACCGTGGAGCGGACCCCATCTGAAGCCCCCCTGGTAACCGTGGAGCGGACCCCGTCTGAAGCCCCCCTGGTAACCGTGGAGCAGACCCCGTCTGAAGCCCCCTGGTAACCGTGGAGCGGACCCCGTCTGAAGCTCCCCTGGTAACCGTGGAGTGGACCCCATCTGATGCTGACCTGCCCACAGCGATTCACTCTTTTCTCAATTGACTCTAGCTGAGGATGACCCCCTCATACACCTTTAATGCATTTGAGAGAACCTTAACATCCTCAGCCCCTGTAATAAAAACTGTCACATCATCTGCATATGCAGACAGTGCTATCGTGGGACCCTTCATTACACCTGCCACAGAGAAACCAGTAAGCCTCGCTCTTAAAAAAACAAAGCAATGGTTCAATTGCCAGACAATATAATTGTCCTGAAATTGGGCATCACTGCCTGTTACCCCTTAGGACGAGGATGGGGCAACTCAAACCACCCCCCACCTTCACCGTACATGAGGCCCCAGCATACAGTAAACTCATCCAAGACAAAAAACATCCACAAGATCAAAAGCCTTCTCCTGAGCCAAAGAAAGTAAACCCACATTCACATCAGACAGTTTACAAATGTCTAACACATCTCTTATTAGAAACAAGTTATCAACAACAGAGAGGTCAGGTACACAGTAAGACTGGTCCTTTTGGACCAACAGCCCCAGATATTCTTTCAACCCGTTTCAGAGACATTTAGGTACAATTTCATATTCTGCACACAGCAATGCAACAGGTTGCCAATTCTTTATAAGAGCCAAATCCCCCTTTTTTTTGGCAACAATGAAAGCACAGCATTTTGACAAGATACAGGAAGAGAACCCTCATGAAACGATTCACATAAAAATCACTTCATAAAAATCCTCCCCAAAAGACCCCCAAAAGTGCTTAGAACTCAGATGGTAAACCATCGATGTCAGGGGGCTGTTGAGAGCTGCATAACTGCTGTGGACAGCTCCTGCAGAGTAATGTCAGTGTCCGTAAAATGTATATAGTATGTATAAGTTGGAAATAGACGCCTAAGTGTTTTGGTCCTTTCGTTTACTCCAAATAGGGGAGGGGTGGTAGGGTTAGGAGAAAATAATGAAGGAAAATATATTACAATTATGAAAATATATACAGTACCAGTCAAAAGTTTGGACACCCCTACTCATTCAAGGGTTTTTCTTTATTTGTACTATTTTCTACATTGTATAATAATAGTGAAGACATCAACACTATGAAATAACACATATGGAATAAT
>NC_143032.1:77437500-77477500 GCF_057628025.1 Oncorhynchus mykiss
ATCCTATGGGTGTGTGTACTATGTCACAGTGGTTATCCTATGGGTGTGTGTACTATGTCACAGTGGTTATCCTATGGGTGTGTGTACTATGTCACAGTGGTTATCCTATGGGTGTGTGTACTATGTCACAGTGGTTATCCTATGGGTGTGTGTACTATGTCACAGTGGTTATCCTATGGGTGTGTGTACTATGTCACAGTGGTTATCCTATGGGTGTGTGTACTATGTCACAGTGGTTATCCTATGGGTGTGTGTACTATGTCACAGTGGTTATCCTATGGGTGTGTGTACTATGTCACAGTGGTTATCCTATGGGTGTGTGTACTATGTCATAGTGGTTATCCTATGGGTGTGTGTACTATGTCACAGTGGTTATCCTATGGGTGTGTGTACTATGTCATAGTGGTTATCCTATGGGTGTGTGTACTATGTCATGGGGGTTATCCTATGGGTGTGTGTACTATGTCATAGTGGTTATCCTATGGGTGTGTGTACTATGTCACAGTGGTTATCCTATGGGTGTGTGTACTATGTCACAGTGGTTATCCTATGGGTGTGTGTACTATGTCATAGTGGTTATCCTATGGGGGTGTGTACTATGTCACAGTGGTTATCCTATGGGTGTGTGTACTATGTCACAGTGGTTATCCTATGGGTGTGTGTACTATGTCATAGTGGTTATCCTATTGGGGTGTGTACTATGTCACGGTGGTTATCCTATGGGTGTGTGTACTATGTCACAGTGGTTATCCTATGGGTGTGTGTACTATGTCACAGTGGTTATCCTATGGGTGTGTGTACTATGTCATAGTGGTTATCCTATGGGGGTGTGTACTATGTCATGTTGGTTATCCTATGGGGGTGTGTACTATGTCATGGTGGTTATCCTATGGGGGTGTGTACTATGTCATGGTGGTTATCCTATGGGTGTGTGTACTATGTCACAGTGGTTATCCTATGGGTGTGTGTACTATGTCATAGTGGTTATCCTATGGGGGTGTGTACTATGTCATGGTGGTTATCCTATGGGTGTGTGTACTATGTCATGGTGGTTATCCTATGGGTGTGTGTACTATGTCATGGTGGTTATCCTATGGGTGTGTGTACTATGTCATGGTGGTTATCCTATGGGTTTGTGTACTATGTCACAGCTGTTATCTTATGGGTGTGTGTACTATGTCACAGTGGATATCCTATGGGTTTGTGTACTATGTCACAGCTGTTATCTTATGGGTGTGTGTACTATGTCACAGTGGATATCCTATGGGTTTCTGTACTTTGTCACAGTGGTTATCCTATGGGATTTTACAGGACAATAAATATGTACCACTCTCAGCATTGGAATAGCTACAAGGTTTTCAACCAATGTGGTGTTTCCCAAACTGCTACCAAACTACACAGACATAGAGAGAAGCTCAATTGCATATTCCTCACATTCTCTCTCCTCACCTGCTTCTCAAAACCCATTGGAGGAGAAGGTCAGTGAGGAGAGACCTCTGGCTTTTTCATCCAATGGGGTTTTGAAAAGGAGGGGAGGAGAGAGGATACGAGGAGCATTCAATCAAGTTTTCCCAGAGAAGGCAACCGGGTCTCTCTGTACTGCCAATTCTACTACTCAAACAATAAGAGATCTTTGAAACCATTACCTAAGAAGACACAAAGATGGCAGTTTATTTTGACCTGATCAGATGAGGTATAGAGGTGACAAATCTCACGACATGACACGTGAAACTAAACTAGGTAGCATCTGATCTGCCAGTGGGAGAGCAGTTTTCAGTGGTGCAGCGGTTTCTTACATTCGTACCCCAGGTAATCTTAGGTTTTATTACATACAGTCGGGAGGAACTATTGGATATAACAGCAACGTCAACTCACCATCATTACGACCAGGAATACGACTTTCCCGAAGCGGATCCTGCGTTTTGTCCACCACCCAGGGAAATGGATCGGATCCCAGCCGGTGAACCAAAACAACGACCCTGTAAAAGGGGCAAACTAATCGGTCTTCTGGTCCAGGCTCCGTAGACGGGCACATCGCGCACCGCTCCCGAGCATACTACTCGCCAATGTCCAGTCTCTTGACAACAAGGACAGTAGATGAAATCCGAGCAAGGGTAGCATTCCAGAGGGACATCAGAGACTGTAACGTTCTTTGCTTCATGGAAACATGGCTCACTCGAGACACTCTATCGGAGTTGGTACAGCCAGCTGGTTTCTTCACACATCGCGCCGACAGAAACAAGCATCTTTCTGGTAAGAAGAGGCCTTATGATTAACGAGACGTGGTGTGATCATAACAACATACAGGAACTCAAGTCCTTCTGTTCACCTGACTTAGAATTCCTCACAATCAAATATCGACGGCATTATCTACCAAGAGAATTCTCTTCGATTATAATCACAGCCACATATATTCCCCCCCCCCCCCCCCCCTCCCAAGCAGAAACATCGATGGCCCTGAACGAACTTTATCTGACTCTATGTAAACTGGAAACCACATATCCTGAGGCTACATTCATTGTAGCTGGGGATTTTAACAAGGCTAATTTGAAAACAAGACTCCCTAAATTCTATCAGCATATCGATTGTGCAACCAGGGCTGGTAAAACCCTGGATCATTGTATTATAACTTCCGCGATGCATATAAGGCCCTCCCCCGCCCTCCTTTCGGTAAAGCTGACCACGACTACATTTTGTTGCTCTCTATAGACAGAAACTCAAACAGGAAACTCCCGCGCTCAGGTCTGTTCAACGCTGGGCCGACCAATCTGATTCCACGCTTCAAGATTGCTTCGATCACGTGGATTGGGATATGTTCCGCATTGCGTCAAACAACAGCATTGACGAACATGCTGATTCGGTGAGCGAGTTTATTAGCAAATGCATCGGCGGTGTCGTACCCACAACAACAATTAAAACATTCCCAAACCAGAGACCGTGGATTGATGGCAGCATTCGCGCAAAACTGAAAGCGCAAATCACTGCTTTTAACCTGTTTCGGGTAGGGGGCAGCATTTTCACTTTTGGATAAATAGCGTGCCCAAACTGAACTGCCTTCTACTCTGTCCCAGATCCTAACACTCTGAAGTTTCTAAAACTGTTTGAATCATGTCTGTGAGTATAACAGAACTTATTTAGCAGGCGAAACCCCGAGGACAAACCATTCAGATTTTTTTTTTAAGTCACTGTCTTTTCAATATGTTTTCATGGCGAATCCAGAATTCTAATCGACTTTCCTGCAGTTCCTACTGGATGTCAAAAGTTTGTAGAAATTGGTTGAGGTTTTTCCTTTGTGTAATGATGAAGTACCATAGCTCAGAACCTTTCGATAGAGGCGCGTAACCAAAAAAGTAGCGTCAGTTTGTTTTGCTCCTGTATTGAACACAGATCATCCTGTCTTCAATTTGATTGATTATATACGTTTAGAAATACCTACATTTGTATTTCGAAAGTAGTTTGAAATGTTTGGCAAATATTACAGGTAACTTTTGAGATATTTTGTAGCGACGTTGCGTAAGTTGGAAGCGGTGTTTTTCTGGATCAAACACGCCAAATAAATTGACATTTTGGATATATATCGACGGAATGAATCGAACAAAAGGACCATTTGTGATGTTTATGGGACATATTGGAGTGCCAACAAAAGAAGCTCGTCAAAGGTGAGGCATGATTTATATTTTATTTCTGCGTCTTGTGTCGCGCCTGCAGGGTTGAAATATGCTACTCTCATTGTTTACTGTTGTGCTGTCATCAGATAATAGCATCTTATGCTTTTGCCGAAAAGCCTTTTTGAAATCTGACATGTTGGCTGGATTCACAACGAGTGTAGCTATAATTTGCTATCTTGCATGTGTAATTTAATGAAAGTTAGATTTTTATAAAAAGAAAACCAGCCCCGTCGCGGACCAGGATGTCTTGCTCCCAGACAGACGAAACAACTTCTTTGCTCGCTTTGAGGACAATACAGTGCCACTGACACAGCCCGCTACCAAAACCGTGAGAATCGCAATACATATTGCATTGGCACCTAAGGATGGTGATAATATTGTATAGTGGGGTCCTAGCCCGAAACCCTTTAGTGTACTACCCAATGGGCCCATTGGTCAAAAGTAGTGCACTATATAGATAGGTATTAGGGTGCCCTTTGGTACATATCCAGAGAGCCTCTCTCTTCTCTTCCATCGCTCTCTCATTCTCCCCAATGATCAGGGTAGACAAATCCAAGGTAACAGTATGATGCGGACACTGTTCTCATTAACAAAAAGGTATGCCAAAAAAATAAAAGCTATGATTGTGAAGTTAAACAAACCATACAACTCTATGTACAAGGAATTTGGCACAATAACTCACATCTCAGTAATACCAATATCCTGGAAGAACAAGTAAAAGAGAGGGAGGGATAAGACAGAGGGAAGAAAAATCCTATCTGAGAGATTCATTGGCAGCATCCAACCGAGGCTGTGCTGGGTTCAGCGTGTGCGCCGTGTGTGTGTGTGTGTGTGTGTGTGTGTGTGTGTGTCTGCGTGCATTGGGTTCCATGGCTCCCTCCCTCGCCCCTATCTTACCCACTCGTCTCTTGTTCTAAAGTAAAGAATGGCTCAGTTCCAAACAGCACCCTGTTCCCTATATAGTGCCCTACTTTTGACCAGGGCCCATAGGGAATATATAGGGAATAGGATTCAATTTTGGACGAGGCCATGTCTGTGATACTTGACTAGGAGGAATCTGGAGTCGTTGCAGGGTTCTTTTGTACTTAGCGTTTGCTGCGCTGCACAGAGAACCCATGTGTCAGTGCCAAAACAGGGATTTCTTTATTTATTTTTTTACCCCTCCCTCCTCTCCTCTTCCCTCCTTCCCCCCTCGCTCCTTTATCTCCGTCCTTTGCCCATCCCCCCCATCCCAAGCGCAAACCACTGAATCAGAAATTGTTCCCACTTTTTCCTCTAAAGGGTACAGTTAGAGAAAATATGTATTCAATGTAACCCTGCTATAGTTAGTGTACAGAGCCATAAAGAGAGGATTTTTGGATGTTGGGGTGGGTTGACCCTTTGAGATTTTTTTAAACCCATTATCTCAGCTTTTTTCTGCTAAATGGACTCGGAGGCCTGGGCCTTTGTGAGAAGAAAAAACGAGCTAAACTGACATTCAGAAGGATTGTGGTTGGTTGTGGTCAGGAATAGATAAAAGGATAGTCTAACCTCTCTGAACATCCTGAATCACTAAAACGGTCTTCCTTTTATTCAACAACATAACCAGCTAGAACCAGACACTTAGACTTTTTCTACATTTTGTTACGTTACAGCCTTATTCTAAAATAGATGTAATATTTTTTCCCCTCATCCATCTACACACAATACCTCATAATGACATCACAATACCCCATAATGACATCACAATACCCCATAATGACATCACAATACCCCATAATGACATCACAATACCCCATAATGACATCACAATACCCCATAATGACAAAGTAAAAAAAAGTTTTTTTTGCAAATGTATTAAAACAAAAAAACTGAAATATCACATTTACATAAGTATTCAGACCCTTTACTCAGTACTTTGTTGAAGCACCCTTGGCAGCGATTACAGACTCAAATCTTCTTGGGTATGATGCTACGAGCTTAGCACACCTTTACTTGGGGAGTTTCTCCCATTCTTCTCTGTAGATCCTCTGCCAGGTTGGATGGGGAGCGTCGCTGCACAGCTATTTTCAGGTCTCTCCAGAAAAGTTTGACCGGGCTCAAGTCCGGGCTCTGGCTGGGCCACTCAATGACATTCAGAGACTTGTCCCGATGCCACTCCTGCGTGGTATTGGCTGCGTGCCAAGGGTCATTGTCCTGTGGGAAGTTAAACCTTCACCCCAGTCTGAGGTCCTGAGTGTTCTGGAGCAGGTCTTCATCAAGGATCTCTCTGTACTTTGCTCCGCTCATCTTTCTCTCGTTCCGGACTAGTCTCCCAGTCCCTGCGTCTGAAAAACATATCCACAGCATGATGCTGCTACCACCCTGATTCACTGTAGGGATGGTGCCAGGTTTCCTCCAGACGTCATGCTTGGCATTCAGGCCAAAGAGTTCAATCTTTGTTTATCAGACCAGAGAATCTTGTTTCTCATGGTCTGAGATTCTATTAGGTACAGTATGACATTCAGCATGCAGACAGAGAAACATAGTCCAAGCAACATGTAGCACACAGACAGAAACATAGGCCAAGCAACACATAGCATGCAGACAGAAACATAGGCCAAGCAACACATAGCACGCAGACAGAAACATAGGCCAAGCAACACATAGCACGCAGACAGAAACATAGGCCAAGCAACACGTAGCACGCAGACAGAAACATATGCCAAGCAACACGTAGCACACAGACAGAAACATAGGCCAAGCAACACACAGCACGCAGACAGAAACATAGGCCAAGCAACACGTAGCACGCAGACAGAAATAGGCCAAGCAACATGTAGCACGCAGACAGAAACATAGGCCAAGCAACATGTAGCATGCAGACAGAAACATAGGCCAAGCAACATGTAGCACGCAGACAGAAACATAGGCCAAGCAACATGTAGCACGCAGACAGAAACATAGGCCAAGCAACATGTAGCATGCAGACAGAAACATAGGCCAAGCAACATGTCGCATGCAGACAGAAACATAGGCCAAGCAACATGTAGCACGCAGACAGAAACATAGGCCAAGCAACATGTAGCACGCAGACAGAAACATAGGCCAAGCAACATGTAGCACGCAGACAGAAACATAGGCCAAGCAACATGTAGCACGCAGACAGGGAAATAGCACAAAAAGCAACAAAACAAAATACATGAAAGCAACAAAGTGTTTACAATGGTGGACTCCAAATTGCAGGAACATCTCAAGGATGATCAATGGAAACAGGATGCACCTGAGCTCCATTTAGAGTCTCATAGCAAAGGGTCTGAATACTTATGTAAATAAGATATTTCAGTTTTTTATTGTTTATAAATTGTTTAAAAATGTCTAAAAACCTGTTTTCGCTTTGTCATTATGGGAGTATTGTGTGTAGATTGATTAGGAAATGTTTTTATTTAATCCATTTTAGAATAAGGCTGTAACGTAACAAAATGTGGAAAAAGTCAAGGGGTCTGAATACGCTTGCATACACTGTAAGCATGCCAAAACCTACTACTGTAGTTATTTTATGGCTGGTTATGACACCTACACACGTATCATAACCCACAAAAACTACAACACAAGGAAAAACATTCCATTACACCATAGCTGACTTGTCAACAGTATGTTTATGTCATATAACATTTTCTGAAATTCACCATTTTAAATGATCATTGTATTTGCACATAAATTGATGTCAGACATGCACCTACCCCAATGCCCCAATGCCCTGTTGCTGATGATTGAGATGAATGCAGGAGTAGATTTCAGGAGCAGGACAAGACACCTACTTTTTGACTTATGACTGACATAAGGACATGTACGTTACAGGTCTATCTGGCTCTCATAATGATTCCTGACAGTATCATGAAGTGTATTTTCTTAGTCCAAGTAAAGTGACACAGGATGGTCATAACGCTTCCTGACCGGTGTCATGAAGTACATTTTCTTCAAGGTATGTAAAATATGACGAAAAAAACATGACTGGAAAGAATGAATTACAACAGCAACAAAGGACTTAAGACACAGACTTTCAAAAGAAAGGACATTTCTTGGCAAGAAAAAAAAACACTTTTGAATGTAGGTTTTGACACTCTTATGTAGGTGTCATAACTAGCCATAAAATAACGCAATAAGTGTCAGAACAGGTGTAAATCTACGGGTCATGACAGTCTTATGACCATATTATGACAGGTTATGACAGGTTATGACATATGACATGGTTGTGACCTTGTCATAATGTTTTCTTATGCTGGTGTCAAGTAAAATGTTGCCTAATTGATTTAGTGCTGTTAACATTCTTCCAAATTGTCAGAAAAATTATATTGATATTAATAACCCTCCTATTTCTTGATCTCCTTATTGTTATTATTACTATTATTATTATGATCATCATTATAATAATAATAATAATTAATGTGTTATCATTAGTAGGCTTAGTATAGCAGCCTTATATAAACACCATGGAGCTGTAGGCCAAAGAGAGCATCCTGTTTAGTCTCTACACTGTAACCTACTTAATTAAGCCTGTATTTCAATACTTCCATAGGCTACTGTATCAATAATTTTTTTGTTCATCTCATCACAGCATAGGAGTCATTAATGATTTGAAATGCAATCAAGCATTTTAGTTTTTTTTTTAAAACAATGTCAATTTTAAAACAAAATTAAAACAATGCGATCTTTGAATAATTAGCGTAAACAATAAATAAACCTTTCCATTTTGAAAAATGCATTCACGAATGAATGCGATTGTTTTTAGTCTTTGCTGTAACAAGGGCTTTACAAAAAACAGATACTCTGGAAGGCTTAAAATTAATTTGGTGTTGTTTACATTATCCCAAACAGTCAGAAAAATGATTTTAGTAATCTATACAGCACCTGTTTGACACAAAATATGCACTCAGTGCTTTCTCCTTACGTTTTTTTTCTTGATCTCCAGTATTTCCCACAACTAGAGGTCGACCGATTCATCGGAATGGCCGATTAATTAGGGACGATTTTAAGTTTGCATAACAATCGGTAATCGGCATTTTTGGACACCGATTGTGGCCGATTACATTGCACTCCACAAGGAGACTGACTGCGTGGCAGACTGACTACCTGTTATGTGAGTGCAGCAATGAGCCAAAGTAAGGTGCTAGCTATCATTAAACTTATCTTATAAAAATTCAATCAATCTTAACATAACCACTAGTTAACTACACATGGTTGATGATATTACTAGTTTATCTAGCTTGTCCTGCATTGCATATAATCGATGCGGTGACTGTTATTTTATCATTGAATCACAGCCTACTTCGCCAAACAGGTGATTTAACAAGCACATTCACGAAAAAAGCACTGTTGTTGCACCAATGTGTACCTAACCATAAACACCAAATCAATACACAAGTATATATTTTTAAAACCGCATATTTAGTTAATATTGCCTGCTAACATTAATTTCTTTTAACTAGGGAAATTGTGTCACTTCTCTTGCGTTCTGTGCAAGCAGAGTCGGGGTATTTGCAACAGTTTGGGCCACCTGGCTCGTTGCGAACTGTGTGAAGACCATTTCTTCCCGAACAAAGACCGTAATTAATTTGCCAGAATTTTAAATAATTATGACATAACATTGAAGGTTGTGCAATGTAACAGCAATATTTAGACTTAGGGATGCCACCCACTAGATAAAATACCGAACGCTTCTGTATTTCACTGAAATAATAAACGTTATGTTTTCGAAATGATAGTTTCCAGATTCGACCATATTAATGACCTAATGTTCGTATTTCTGTGTGTTATTATATTATAATTAAGTCTATGATTTGATAGAGCAGTCTGACTGAGCGGTGGTAGGCAGCAGCAGGCCCGTAAGCATTCATTTAAACACACTTTCCTGCATTTGCCAGCAGCTCTTCACTGTGCTTCAAGCATTGCGCTGATGATGACTTCAAGCCTATCAACTCCCGAGATTAGGCTGGCAATACTAAAGTACCTATAAGGACATCCAATTGTCAAAGTTTAATGAAATACAAATGGTATAGAGAGAAATTGTCCTATAATAACTACAACCTAAAACTTCCTACCTGGGAATATTGAAGACTCATGTTAAAAGGAACCACCCGCTTTCATATGTTCTCATGTTCTGAGCAAGGAACTTAAACGTTAGCTTTTTTACATGGCACATATTGCACCTTTACTTTCTTCTCCAACACTTTGTTTTTGCATTATTTAAACCATATTGAACATCTTTAATAATTTATTTTAGACTAAATTCATTTCATTGATGTATTATATTAAGTTAAAATAAGTGTTCATTCAGTATTGTTGTGATTGTCATTATTACAAATATATGTATAAAAATCGGCCGATTAATCGTTATCGGCATTTTTTGGTCCTCCAATAATCGGTATCGACGTTGAAAAATCATAATCGGTCGACCTCTAATCTCTATCCACAACTAGTCAATTTATTCCACACGTCTGACTTCCCCTTTACCTCCTGAGCAACCAGTAAACATGCCCCCATTTCGAGTTTATTTGTCACGTCCTCTGCATCCAATTTGCTGTCATGCGATGCATAAAGTACATGTGTCATGTAAAGAGAGCAAGGGTTGAGGGAATAGGCTATGTTTTTCCTCAACAAATGAGGGATTTCAGTAACAGAACGTTTCAGTCAGAAACGGCTGTCCTTATGGTACAGCTTCAGTAAAACCGATAACCACTGTTGAAGTTCTGTCGTGGTCATTGCAGCGTGGAGGAGAGAGAGACAACGGGTGCACACAGTATTTTTTAACACAGCGCAGCAAGTCTGAGCACAACCAAATAAATTGTGGTCGGACTCCCTCTAGTCATTTCTGTGACTTAATTAATTCATCAAACAGTGTGCTTAAAGCGTCAGACAATCTCAGTGCATATAGTTGTTTTGATGAAAAAACTTAGGATGTGTTTATATTAGTCAAACAAACACGTACAATTATTTTTACCAATCAATTGGTCAAAAGAACAGATGACTAACTGTAAACCAGGATTTTTTTTTTTTGCCGGGGAGAGCCCTAATAAATAAATATAAATAAATAAATAAATATAAATAAATTAATTAATATTTATTTATTTATATTTAAATAAATAAATATTAATTAATTTATTTATATTTATTTATTTATTTATATTTATTTATTAGGGCTCTCCCCGGCAAAAAAAAAAAATCCTGGTTTACAGTTAGTCATCTGTTCTTTTGACCAATTGATTGGTAAAAATAATATAAATAAATAAATAAATAAATAAATAAATAAATAAATAAATAAATAAATATATATATATATATATACACACATTTGAAGTCGGAAGTTTACATACACTTAGGTTGGAGTCATGCAAACTCGTTTTCAACCACTCCACTAATTTCTTGTTAACAAACTATAGTTTTGGCTAGTCGGTTAGGACATCTACTTTGTGCATGACAAGTAATTTTTCCAACAATTGTTGACAGACAGGTTATTTGACTTATAATTCACTGTATCACAATTCCAGTGGGTCAGAAGTTTACATACACGAAGTTGACTGTGCCTTTAAACAGCTTGGAAATTTCCAGAATCATGGCTTTAGAAGGTTCTGATAGGCTAATTGACATAATTTGAGTCAATTGGAGGTGTATTTGTGGATGTATTTCAAGGCCTACTTTCAAACTCAGTGCATTTTTGGGAACATGGGAAAATCAAAATAAATCAGCCAAGACCTCAGAAAAAAATTGTAGACCTCCACAAGTCTGGTTCATCCTTGGGAGCAATTTACAAACGCCTGAAGGTACCACATTCATCTGTACAAACAATAGTATCCAAGTAAAAAGAGCAATAGGACCACGCAGCCGCCATACCGCTCAGGAAGGAGACGCGTTCAGTCTCCTAGAGATTAATGTACTTTGGTGCAAAAAGTGCAAATCAATCCCATAACAACAGCAAAGGACCTTGTGAAGATGATGGAGGAAACAGGTACAAAAGTATCGATATCCACATTAAAACAAGTCCTATATCGACATAACCTGAAAGGCTACTCATCAAGGAAGAAGCCACTGCTCCAAAACTTCCATAAAAAAGCCAGACTACGGTTTGCAACTGCACATGGGGACAAAGATCATACTTTTTGGAGAAATGTCCTCTGGTCTGATGAAACAAAAATTTAACTGTTTGGCCATAATGACCATCGTTATGTTTGGAGGAAAAAGGGGAGGCTTGCAAGCTGAAGAACACCATCCCAACCGTGAAGCACGGGGGTGGCAGCATCATGTTGTGGGGGTGCTTTGCTGCAGGAGGGACTGGTGCACTTCACAAAATAGATGGCATCATGAGGAGAGAAAATTATGTGGATATATTGAAGCAACATCTCAAGACATCAGTCAGGAAGTTAAAGCTTGGTTGCAAATGGGTCTTACAAATGGACAATGACTCCAGGCATACTTCCAAAGTTGTGGCAAAATGGCTTAAGGACAACAAAGTCAAGGTGTTGGAGTTGCCATCACAAAGCCCTGACCTCAATCCTATAAAACATTTGTGGGCAGAACTGAAAAAGCGCGTGCGAGCAAGAAGGCCTACAAACCTGACTCAGTTACACCAGCTCTGTCAGGAGAAATGGGCCAAAATTCACCCTACTTATTGTGGGAAGCTTGTGGAAGGCTACCCGAAACGTTTGAACAAAGTTAAACAATTTAAAGGCAATGCTACCAAATACGAATTGAGTGCATGTAAACTTCTGACCCACTGGGAATGTGATGAAAGAAATAAAAGCTGAAATAAAATCACTCTACTATTATTCTGACATTTCACATTCTTAAAATAAAGTGGTGATCCTAACTGACCTATATATATATATATATATATATATATATATTTCAGTCAATAAAAAAATGAGTGCCATTTGTTTTAAATGGCATTTATAAACTGTAATATCAACTGGTTATATTATATCGAGGAACCCAATCTTCATAAAGTAACCTCAGTAGTGGTGCTTGCTTGTTGAAGCCTATGGCTGTACAATTACAGTCAAGACACCTATTTTATAGAAAGAAAACATGTAGTATAGCAGAATAAAATGTAACAGAATATTCTCCAAATTAAAAAAGTTGCCGGTGTGAAGTGATGCACATCTCCAAGTGATCTCCAAGAGTGATCATTTGAAACGGGGCTCAACTTGGCGAGCTGAAAGACACATTTTTGTTCAGGGTCACAAACCAAAATCTTCTTTTTGACATAAGGATGTTCAATTTAGGTTATTCTGCCTGCTCTTTGAAATGTTCTAGGCAAACTAATTCTAAATGGCACTAGCAGTTCGCAAAGAAGCCTAAGAGGAAAAAAGACAGGAGGAAATGATTCCAAGACGCTTGTTGTTGGAACACGTTTCCCTACTTCAGTCAACCAGTCCATTTAGAATGTGTCATAAAACTGTCGTCATTTGGCAAGGAATGTAGCATCAGTTAGTCTGTTTTTATAGGCATTTATTTCTGTAGGCCTAACGGGAGGTTGTGTGCACTCAGCACAGTTTGTGGAGGGAGTGGTCAGAATGCATTTGAGTGAGTGAGACATAGAAGGGAAAGGGTTTTAAAGGGAGAAGAACTATGTGATGCACGGTGCCCCTTACAAATGTACAAATGGTTGGAGGGTCGAAGCAAATTAACATTGTCATTAAGACAACATTTCAATCTCTGTTTATAGAGTAGTCCTTTTGATTACTCGATTACTCATGCCTATCCCTACAATAAATTACTCAACAATGGCGACTAGGCTGTAGCCTGTGGAACGATCAACAGGATAAACCTTCAGAGAGAGAGAGAGAGAGAGGGAGACAGAGAGAGAGAGAGAGAGAGAGGAACTCTGCAGGCACCGGACAAACTTATGGTCACCAAACAGACACTAACAAAAGCCCCCGGGAGCCCCAAAGCTACCACTCAGTCACCGCTACGGTGATCAAACAGCTACACTCTACACACACAGAGAGAGAGATAGAGAGACAGAGAGACAAAGTGACAGAGAGTGAGAGACAGAGAGAGACAGAGAGACAGAGAGAGAGAGAGAGAGACAGAGAGAGAGAGAAAGAGTCAAAGAGAGAGAGAGAGTATAAGGAGAGAGTCTCTGGGTAAACAGTGTGGGGTAAAGAGCACGGGGGGACAAAGGGGCCAGCGTTGCCTGGGAGAAGGAGACCCGCGGCCCCAAAAATGTCTACATCAAGGCCTGGTGGGGCTGAGGGTCAGAGGCAGGGCCACACCATGGAGGGCCATGCTCAGCGGAGGTAGGGTACAGTCCCCCAGCAGCCACCCCACAGCCCAGGGGACAGAGGCTGGACAATGGCTGGAACCCAACAAGCAGCTGGAGCTGGGCGGAGAAAATAAGCTTTGGAGATTGAGCTTTGAGGACGAGAGAGACTGAGTGAGTGTGGGAGGGGGAAAACGAAATGAGAAAAGGAAGGATGGATGGATGGATGGAGCCCCACTCCCTGAATGATCTAGAAAATGCATCAGACTAAAACTTTTCAGCATTTAAACAACCAGAACTTTTCAGCCACACCCCCACGGCTTCAAAACTATACACGCTCTCTTCCCTCTTAACAACTATGCAAACACACACACACACACAGTCCAATAAAAGGGGGGAGGGGCCTGGGTGGTGATGGAACAAACAGTGCTCTTGGAACTCTGCCGAGGGAAGCTATTGTGCAGCAGCGCAGTGAAGAGAGGGGGGGGGGGGGTGCTTCAATGACTGCCTCAGTCACTGGCAGGAGAGATAAATGGCAACAAGGTGCTCGGCCAAGGAAGGGCCGGGGTGGGGAACGGGGGAAAGATTTGGGGGTAACATAGACGTAAGGGTTTAGAGGGAACACAGATAGCACTCAAATAGACAGGCAGGTGTCACTGAGCAGGTGAGGAGTCACCTCGGTCAAGATGGAGAAAGAAAGAGACAGAGAGAGAGGAGAAATCTAAGAGAGATGGAGAGAGAAAGAGACAGAGAAAGGAGAAATAAAAGAGCAGGAGAGAGAGACAGAAAGGAGAGAGTTGGAGAGAGAGAGAAAGGAGAAATAAAAGAGAGATGGAGAGAGAAAGAGACACAGAGAGAAAGGAAGAAATAAAAGAGTAGGAGAGAGAGACAAAGGAGAGAGATGGAGAGACAGAGAGAAAGGAGAAATAAAAGAGTAGGAGAGAGAGACAGAAAGGAGAGAGATGGAGAGAGAGAGAAAGGATAAATAAAAGAGGGGGAGACAGAAAGGAGAGAGATGGAGAGACAGAGAGAGAAATAAAAGAGAGAGGGAAAGAGATTCCACAGTGTGCATCACAGCAGCAAGATTTGTGACCTGTTGCCTCAAGAAAAGGGCAACCAGTGAAGAACAAACACCATTGTAAATACAACCCATGTTTATGCTTATTTATTTTCCCTTGTGTACTTTAACCATTTGTACATTGTCACAACACTGTATATATACATAATATGTTATTTGTAATGTCTTTATTCTTTTGAAACTTCTTTATGTGTAATGTGTACTGTTCATTTTTATTGTTTATATAACTTTTGTATATTATCTACCTCACTTGCTTTGGCAATGTTAACACATGTTTGCAAATAAATTCATAAAAAATCCTACAATTTGAATTTCTGGATTTTTTTTTCTCATTTTGTCTGTCATAGTTGAAGTGTACCTATGATGAAAATTACAGGCCTCTCATCTTTTTAAGTGGGAGAACTTGCACAATTGGTGGCTGACTAAATACTTTTTTGCCCCACTGTATTTCTTCAATTAAAATTCCCAGTCAAAAAGGCCATCGCTCCCTCCCTCCCTCCCTCACTTCTTTGGATATGTCCCAAATGTCACCCTATTCCCAACATAGTGCACTACCTTTGACAAGAGCAGGGCTAAGGAATAGGGTGTCATTTGGGACGCTGATCTTCTCCATGCCTTTCTATGGGAGGAGGATACTAGGAGAGTTGGAGTTGAAGGCGAGCTGGTTTATCTGTTCTGAGAGTTCATGACTCTGGTGTTGTAAACCTCCAGGGTTCCACATTATTTGATTTGTTTTTTTATTAGAAACAAGGAACCACTTAGCTGGCTGTAACCTCTGGGGCATTTGGCCCAGCTTCACACAGAAAAGAAAGGACTTGTCCAGGACTCCCTGTTGCTCCACGTCGGTCACATGTTCCCCCAAAGCGATTTTGAAAAAGGGACAGCCATAGCTAAGACAGCCTGCATATGGAGCTAAGACAGCCTGCATATGGAGCTAAGACAGCCTGCATATGGAGCTAAGACAGCCTGCATATGGAGCTAAGACAGCCTGCATATGGAGCTAAGACAGCCTGCATATGGAGCTAAGACAGCCTACATATGGAGCTAAGACAGCCTGCATATGGAGATGAAAACTGAGGATGGGGCAGAGGACAGAAATATGTATATTTATCCTTAATGAATGTCAGCACTATCTATATTTATCCTTAATGAAGGACAAAAACATCTATATTTATCCTTAATGAACGACAGAAATATGTGTATTTATCCTTAATGAAAGACAGAAATATGAATATTTATCATTAATGAAGCTCATAAAAATGTATATTTATCCTTAATGGAGAACAGTAATATGTATATTTATTTACTTAATGTTGGCTAGAGATAGTAGAGCTTTCTCTGGCGACCAGAACACAGGGAATGTGTCCTATATTGCATCCTATTCCCTACATGGTGCCCATAGGGCTCAGGACCCTGATCAAAAGTAATGCACTGAGCCTCGCTCAGAGCAGCTCTACTCCACCCAGCCTCTCTCAGAGCAGCTCTACTCCACCCAGCCTCTCTCAGAGCAGCTCTACTCCACCCAGCCTCTCTCAGAGCAGCTCTACTCCACCCAGCCTCTCTCAGAGCAGCTCTACTCCACCCAGCCTCTCTCAGAGCAGCTCTACTCCACCCAGCCTCTCTCAGAGCAGCTCTACTCCACCCAGCCTCTCTCAGAGCAGCTCTACTCCACCCAGCCTCTCACAGAGCAGCTCTACTCCACCCAGCCTCTCTCAGAGCAGCTCTACTCCACCCAGCCTCTCTCAGAGCAGCTCTAACCCAGCTCAGCCTCTCTCAGAGCAGCTCTACTCCACCCAGCCTCTCTCAGAGCAGCTCTAACCCAGCTCAGCCTCTCTCAGAGCAGCTATACTCCATCCAGCCTCTCTCAGAGCAGCTCTACTCCACAGAGCCTAGCTCAGAGTAGTTCTAACCCAGCTCAGCCTCTCTCAGAGCAGCTCTACTCCACCCAGCCAATCTCAGAGCAGCTCTACTCCATCCAGCCTCTCTCAGAGCAGCTCTACTCCACCCAGTGTCTCTCAGAGCAGCTCTACTCCACTTCTCTGTGACATTATCATCCCAGGAATTACGGAAATAGGAATTATAACGATGAGCCCAAGAGGGATTTAAAAATTGAGAACTCTGGGCCAAGGGCATCCTTTGACCTGAGACATTTATATATGGCTCTGCCTTTGACCTCTCTCCCATCTGGGGAAGTGCTGCTGGATCAAAGAGGCTTTCAGTCGACGAAGGAGGAAGAGTTAGAGAGATTCTTCCTCTCCGACGATTGCATGAGCTGGACACATCTACCTCGTCTACTCCCCAAGCCGTTTACTTCTTTTCCTTGTTTCATTCATATTTTAAAATTGGAGACCACTGACCCCCTTTAGAATCCCCAGCAGTGCATGTTAGCTAGCACGTCAGCGTTGAGTCACACACAGTCCAGTGAGCATCTCTATGAGTTTACCTTGTGTTCTCCTTTGCCAGTTGCACTAAACTGTGTTGGAGAAGAATGAGGAGTGATGAAACTGCTTCTTGTGGCCATGACAGCTCCCATCTCCCCTCTAAACCGTCTGTTTGAGCTTGACTAGGTGAGCATGACAGCATAGTAGTGATGGAGATGTAGGGGATGTATCCTTAGGGACCTGTCTCTCAGAATTCCAAACGGAAGGCAGAGGACACTAACTGAGCTCTCCTGCTGTTCTTTCCCCCTCTGTGTTTTTTATTTAATGTTTCAACTAGGCATGTCAGTTAAGAATACATTCTTAATCATGTGTAATGGGAGCTTTAATGGCATCCAAATAGATATACAACAAAACACAGATCTATGGATTGTAAAAGTTTACATTTTTATTAGTCACTTTAAATAGTAATAGCTACTTGAAACATGGGGATATCATAATATGTACTGTTACCAATGTTTCAACGCAGTTCAATTCCCTAACAAGGACGGTTGAAACAAGTACACAATTCTTATTCGGCAAAATGTACTTATCCCTAAAAACACAGACGCAGTATCGCCCCACCTTTCACCACATCCACTAAAAACAATGTCCTCATGCGCACCTCACGCCAAAACATCTCAAACCAGGTGGGTGTTTGGCCTAGCCTGGCCTAGCCTAGCTGCCTGGGCCTTGTTGATTTAACATTTCCCCCTGGTCTTGGCTGAAGTTGTGTGTACCTGGCACCCCACAATAACAGAACAGAGAACAGAGTGTCTTTTGTAGACATACTAGCAGCGGGTCCAGCATGCAGTCACCATCCCCAAGCTTTGAGTACGCCTCCCTCGTTCCCTAAATCTCTACCTATGAGTGCTGCTACATGTCAGCACACTCCAGGCCATACAAATACAATCCCTAAAACGGGAATCCCCATTCAAGTCAATTGGTGGAACGACCGTCGGCCATATCGTGTGTACCCATTAACAGAATTCCATTTTTATTTGGTCCTGGCGGTCCCAATGTCGCAGCATTGTCCTCAGTGGCCCAGCCCAGCTCACCTCTGACCACCTGCTTGCCTGACTGTCTGTCTGTCTGTCTGCCTGCCTGTCATCACTGCCACAGAGGCCTCTATTCATCCAGGGAAAGACAAAGTGTACAGCAGCCATCTCATGAATCCTGATATTTACCAGCGATATCATTTTAGGCTTTTGTGTTGTCCGTGCTTTGGTTCGTTCCCCCACACCCTCCCTCCATCCCGTCTTTATTGTGTGCCACCATCTCACTCTCTGGCTTAATCCAAGGTGTAATGTTGCAATAATACAGTTTCCATTATGTTGTTAGATTTTTTTGTCTGATATCCATACACACATTATGAGCATCGTACCACAGAAACACAGTTAAGGGGGGGGGGGGGGCCTAGATCTTCTGCACAGTTTCTGTCAGACTTGGACCCTGACAGTAAATCTCAGTAAGAAAAAAATTAATGGTTCTCAAAAATAGGTCCAGTTGCCAGGACAACAGATATAAATTCTATCTAGACACTGTTGCCCTAGACCACACAGATAATTATACCTGCCTCGGCCCAAACAGCCACGCCACAGGTAACTTCCTGTGAACGATCTGAGAGACAAGGGAAGAAGGGCATTCTATGACATCAAAGGGAACAAACTCGACATGCCAATTAGGATCTGGCTAAAAATACTTCAATCGGTTGTAGAACACATTGCCCTCTATGGTTGTGTGGTCTAGGGTCGACTAACCAACCAAGAATTCACAAAACGGGGCCAACACCCAATTGAGACTCGGCATGCAGAATTCTGCAAAAATATACTTCCTGTACAAAACCCCAAACACTCCATGCAGAGCAGAAATTAGGACTATGCCCGCTAGTTTTCAAAATCCAGAGGAAAGCTGTTCAATTCTACAATCACCTAAAAGGAAGCGATGCTCACACATTCCACCACAAAGCCCTCACCTATAGGGAGATGAACCTAGAGAAGAGTCCCTTCAGCCAGCTGGTCCTGGGGCTCTGTTCACAAACACAAATAGACCTCACAGAGCCCCAGGACAGAAACACATTTAGACCCAACCAAATTATAAGAAAGCAAAAATACAACTATTTGATACTATTTGGAATGAATCAACCAAAAAAAACTGAGCAAACTAGAATGCTATTTGGCCCTAAACAGAGAGTACATAGTAGCAAAATACCTCACCACTGTGACTGACCCCAAATTTAATAAAATAATTGACTATGTATGAGGGTTGCACATTTTGGTTGAATATTCAGAGGTGGAAACTTTCCGTGGGAATTAAGGGGAATATATGGGAATTAATATAATTTACGCAAATGAATATTAATACCATTTAAATGTAGATGTTTTTTTGCATTGGATATATTTACCATATCATATGGAGGCAGAAACATAAACCTTTAACCTCATCATAAGTAGACATAATTACAAATTATTAAATCCTTCCAATAGAAATTAAAAAAACAATTTAGTTACAAATTGAACTTTAATTAAATGAGTTGACTTCACATGGGATGATTTCACTGAACAACAAAAGAAAGGGAATATTGAATGATCCCAAATGATCCATCACATCTACCAAAAACATTTTCAACAAACGTAAAATGATAGTCTAGAAACTAAAGCTTTGGTTGTCTTCCTCTCAGGCTTCCATGTCTTCTCCCTGGACCTCCTCAATGTCCACCTCCTGAACATCAGACTCTGAGGCCTCATCTTCACTGTCACTTTCCAACCTTGTTGAGGATGGCTCAAAAAGCCTCAAATGTGCCCAGATGGCTGCCAATTTTTCAACCCTTGTATTGGTCAGCCTGTTGTGTGCTTTGGTGTGTGTGTTCCCAAACAAGCACCAGTTGCTCTTTGAGGCGGCTGATGTTGGTGAGATTTGGAGGATGATGGAGGCAACAGGGGAAAGAGCATAAGATCCACAAAGTCCCTTCCACCAGGTGGCTGATGAGATATGTTGGCACGCCTGCCTGCCATATTGCATCTCCATCCCAAAGCCCTTGCTTGGAAGTGTACTCCACCAGACTGCTAAGAACCGTGCCCTCATCCAGGCCAAGGTGGCGAGACACGGTAGTGATGACAACATAGGTTTTGTTGATCTCTGCACCAGACAGGATGCTCTTAACAGCATACTTGGGGTCCAACATGTACGCTGCAGGGTGTTTGGGCTTCAGGCAGAAGTCTTCACACTTTTTGATGTATTTCAGAACTGCAGTTTCCTCTGCTTGGAGCAACAGTGAAGTGGGCAGGGCAGTACAGATTTATTCTCTTACATCTGCAAGCAGTCTGTACATCAGACAGGATGGCATTGTCTCCCTCAATCAGTGCAATGGCTACTGCTATAGGTTTCAGGAGTTTCAGGTTGCTTACCACTCTCTCCCAAAATACAACATCCAGGAGCATCCTCTTGATGGGGCTGTCAATATCAGCAGACTGTGATATGGCCATTTCTTGGAGAGACTCTTTCCCCTCCAGGAGACTGTCAAACATGATGACAACACCACCCCAACGGGTGTTGCTGCGCAGCTCCAATGTGGTGCTCTTATTCTTCTACCTTCGCTTGGTGAGGTAGATTACTGCTATAGCGTGATGACCCTTCATATACCTAACCATTTCCTTGGGTCTCTTGTAAAATGTATCCATTGTTTTCAGTGCCATGATGTCCTTGAGGAGCAGATTCAATGCATGAGCAGCACAGCCAATGGGTGTGATGTGAGGGTAGGACTCCTCCACTTTAGACCAAGCAGCCTTCATGTTCCCAGCATTGTCTGTCCCCAGTGCAAATGCCTTCTGTGGTCCAAGGTCATTGATGACTGCCTTCAGCTAAGCTGCAGTGTAGAGACCGGTGTGTCTGTTGTCCCTTGTGTCTGTGCTCTTGTAGAATACTGTTTGAGGGGTGGAGATGATGTAGTTCATTATTCCTTGCCCACGAACATTCGACCACCCATCAGAGATTATTGCAATACAGTCTGCTTTCTCTATGATTTGCTTGACCTTCACTTGAACTCTGTTGAACTCTGCATCCAGCAAATGAGTAGATAAAGCATGTCTGGTTGGAGGGGTGTATACTGGGTGAAGAACATTCAGAAATCTCTTCCAATACACATTGCCTGTGAGCATCAGTTGGTCCACATGCATCGGTTGAGATACTGCATAACTCTTGAATACAGGGTGGGTGTCATTTCAATCACAGAAATACAATTCATAGAATGGGCCTATCCCGTCAAACCAATGCAATTCAGCTGGTACACCATTGATATTTTTTACTTTCAATTACTACCACAAAGACAGCTGTCGGTCCAACCACCGTCGAATGTCAATTTAAATGGGAATGTCTATTCTATAATCTATTTCTATAATCTCAATAGGTTTCCTATGGAAGTTTGACAGTATATAAAAAATGTATGGCACAGGAGACACACGCCTGATTCACACCTGTCTGATTCACACCTGTCTGATTCACGCTTGTCTGATTCACGCCAGTCTGATTCATGCCAGTCTGATTCACGCCTGTCTGATTCACGCCTGTCTGATTCACATCTGTCTGATTCACATCTGTCTGATTCACGCCTGTCTGATTCACATCTGTCTGATTCACATCTGTCTGATTCACGCCTGTCTGATTCATGCCTGTCTGATTCACGCCTGTCTGATTCACGCCTGTCTGATTCACGCCTGTCTGATTCACGCCTGTCTGATTCATGCCTGTCTGATTCACGCCTGTCTGATTCACGCCTGTCTGATTCACGCCTGTCTGATTCACGCCTGTCTGATTCACGCCTGTCTGATTCACGCCTGTCTGATTCATGCCTGTCTGATTCATGCCTGTCTGAGTGGACTAATTCATCGGGGATGGCACACCAGTATCAGCAGTAGTACATTTAGTGTACAGTTAATTCCCATCATTTCTAATCTACAATTTTTGTAGTTTGGTTACGGCCATTTCTGTTAAAGCATTCAATATATTATTATTACAGTCTTACCGTTGTCATTGTCCGAGTAGACACGCTGTTTACAGAGAGCACAGTCTAGGCTACACTTGTTTAATTATATTAACGAGTTGTCGATATATTCATTGTGTTTTGTTTGGAGCGCTCCTGTTATGTAAGGACACACACCTGATTTCACATAGAGGCAGGCCTAGGTTACCTGGTTACCTGGCAAGAAATGTGCCCATCTGGGGATCTGATAGTAGTTCTGATTGCATTAACTCACTATCCCTGTGGAGCTTCTCAAAGTCATATTTTCTTTGCATCAAACGGCAAGTAAACAAAGTTTTGAAATCCACTGAGAATGACAATAGTTCATCAAAGTAGCCTACTTTACAGCTCTCTCTCTTTTCGATAATGACTCAGCATGAAAGGGGGAAAAAATGTAATGCTCTGATCCGGTAGAAACATCATGAACATCATTATTTTTAAGGCTTGAGACAAAATATTTAAGTGTCTTTGAACAGGATATGGTAGTAGGTGCCGGTCGCACCGGTTTGAGTGTGTCAAGAACTGCAACGCTGCTGGGTTTTTCCACTCTCAACTAGAGGTCGAACAAATATGATTTTTCAACGCCAATACCGATACCGATTATTGGAGGACCAAAAAAAGACGATACCGATTAATCTGCCAACTTTTTAAAATGTATTTGTAATAATGACAATTACAACAATACTGAATAAACACTCTTATTTTAACTTAATATAATACATCAATAAAATCAATTTAGCCTCAAATAAATAATGAAACATGTTCAATTTGGTTTAAATAATGCAAAAACAAAGTGCTGGAGAAGTAAAAGTACAATATGTGCCATGTAAAAAAAGCTAACGTTTGAGTTCCTTGCTCAGAACATGAGAACATATGAAAGCTGGTGGTTCCTTTTAACATGAGACTTCAATATTCCCAGGTAAGAGGTTTTAGGTTCTAGATATTATAGTATTTATAGGACTATTTATCTCTATACCATTTGTATTTCATATACCTTTGACTATTGGATGTTCTAATAGGCACTTTAGTATTGCCAGTGCAACAGTTTAGCTTCCGTCCCTCTCCTGGCCCCTACCTGGGCTCGAACCAGGATCACATCGACAACTGCCACACTCGAAGCATCGTTACCCATCGTTCCACAAAAGCCGTGGCCCTTGCAGAGCAAGGGGAATAACTACTCCAAGTCTCAGAGCGAGTGACGTTTGAAACGATATTAGCGCGCACCCCGCTAACTAGCTAGCCATTTCACATCGGTTACCAGCCATTAGGCTGATAGGCTTGAAGTCATAAACAGCGCTGTGCTTGCGAAGAGCTGCTGGCAAAACGCACGAAAGTGCTGTTTAAATGAATGCTTACGAGCCTGCTGCTGCCTACCATCGCTCAGTCAGACTGCTCTATCAAATCATAGACTTAATTATAACATAATAACACACAGAAATACGAGCCTTTGGTCATTAATATGGTCGAATCTGGAAACTATCATCTCAAAAACAAAATGTTTATTATTTCAGTGAAATACGGAACCGTTCGGTATTTAATCTAACGGGTGGCATCCATAAGTCTAAATATTGCTGTTACATTGCACAACCTTCAATGTATGTCATAATTACGTGCAATTCTGGCAAATTAGTTCGCAATGAGCCAGGCTTCCCAAACTGTTGCATATACCCTGACTCTGCGTGCAATGAACACAAGAGAAATTTCACCTGGTTAATATTGCCTGCTAACCTGGATTTCTTTAAGCTAAATATTCAGGTTTAAAAATATATACTTCTGTGTATTGATTTTAAGAAAGGCTTTGGTGTTTATGGTTAGGTACAGTCATCCAACGATTGTGCTTTTTTCGCAAATGCGCTTTTGTTAAATCTTCCCCCAGCGTCACATTGATTATATGCAACGCAGGACACGCTAGATAAACTAGTAATATCATCAACCATGTGTAGTTATAACTAGTGATTATGATTGATTGATTGTTTTTTATAGGATAAGTTTAATACTAGCTAGCAACATACCTTGGCTTCTACTGCATTTGCGTAACAGGCAGTCTCCTCGTGGAATGCAATGTAATCAGGTGGTTAGAGCGTTGGACTAGTTAACTGTAAGGTTGCAAGATTGGAACCCCTGAGCTGACAAGGTGAAAATCTGTCGTTCTGCCCCTGAACAAGACAGTTAACCCACCGTTCCTAGGCCGTCATTGAAAATAAGAATGTGTTAACTGACTTGCCCTGTTAAATCAAAGTATTAAAAAAAAATCAAATAAAAAATCTGAAAAAACGGAGCCCAAAAATACAGATTTCCGATTGCTATGAAAACTTGATATCGGCCCTAAATAATCGGCCATTCATATTAATCGGTCGACCTCTACTCTCAACAGTTTCTCATGTGTATTAAGAAAGGTTCACCACATCCAGCCAACTTGACACAACTGTGGGCTAGGGACAGGGAGAGGGGCAGCGAGGAGTGGAACCCTGAGTGTGTGTGTGTGTGTGTGTGTGTGTGTGTGTGTGTGTGTGTGTGTGTGTGTGTGTGTGTGTGTGTGTGTGTGTGTGTGTGTGTGTGTGTGTGTATGAGAGAGTGCAGTTGCTCCTGCAGTAAGCCCCTGGATCTCTGAGTCTACTCTCTGAATGGCTTTTGTTGTGCGCGCACACGTACACACACACACACACACACAAGGAGTATGAGTGATCTCAGGTTTCCTCTCCTCCTGTTATTGGCATCACTATTGTGTCTAATTATTCCAGCAAACATTGACACAGCATGTGTGGTCTCACATCTCTCTGAATCCAGCCACTACAGCCCAGCCAGCAGACAATGTGAGTGTGTGTATTGTGACATCATCTTCCCATTGTCCGCCATGTTGTTCCAATCGGTGAGAGAGAGATAGTTCACTTGTTATGACAATGTTAACATGTGTTTCACCATGCCAATTAAGCCCTTAAATTTAAATTTAATTGAAAGAGTAGTTCACCTTCTCTTAAAGAGAGACGTAGAGTAGAGTAAGACAGAGAGAGAGAGAGAGAGAGAGAGTAAGAGAGAGAGAGAGAGAGAGAGAGAACATCTTGCCAATGTAAGCTGTTAAATACATATACAATATATGAGAGGGAAAAAAGCGGTACGAAAGGAAATGTAGGATTTTTATTTACATTCTACAAAGTTGAATCTATAACCAACACATACCCACAACCATGTAAAAAGCTGCTGACGCCCCCGTTTTAACTTCTAAAGCTGTTGCCCTGGGAAGATGATCAGAGCTCCACACCTAGCAAAACAGTAATAATGACTAATGTATGTATGCAGTAGTCCAGTAGCTCCCCGCTCAGAAAATCCTCCATCCATAAACTGAGATGTTTATGGGTGACCACATTGAAAATACACAAATGCGGAGACAACAGGATGACTTTGCGGCACATCTGAGCAGATTGTGTTAACAAACTGTATAGCAGCTCTACACCCCTGCATTCCTCTGCACTGGAATGCAGGGAGCAGAGAAACAAAGAGATCGTGTTGTGTGGCTGTTTTATGAAAAATCTGGGAATATTTGGCCAATGAAACACTTCTAGTTGGTCTCAGGGAAAGTAAAACAATTAGGATGGGAGACCCGTTTTAAAAACGGGATTGAGTGAAGTAGCAGGAAATACGTTGAATGAGCAACTAACGAGCAATGAGAGCCTCACAAGTTTGACCAGATGACCTTATATCTTTCAGTCTGATATGAATATTCACTTCGTCAGAAGTATGCTCTTTGTAAGTAGTTTGGCCTATCTGTCAACTCCAAGTTAAGCTGGAATTTGTAGCCCGAAAGGACTTGGTTGATGATATTATTAGTTGGTGATAGATAGGCCTGCCGATGACGTCGGCCCTACGTCTTGTCTCGCGTTGCGCAGAATATCAGATCTCAACAGTGTGGAACATCACCAGGCTACTGGATGATAGATGTTCAGAAGAGCAACGTGACTAAGAGACAGGTTGGAATGTCTGACTGAAATATGGGACAAATCAATCTTTTCTTCCTAAATTGGTGGTGTTTGAATTTGTTGATGAAATGCGGGACATGATTGTTTGGTTGCTCTCTCTCTCTCGGGGGAAGGGAGGGGCTGCCTTGGTGTCAGTCTGTTTATCTGCCCACTGCGGGCAGAAGAGGACTGGCCACCCCACATAGCCTGGTTCCTCTCTAGGTTTCTTCCTAGGTTTTGGCCTTTCTAGGGAGTTTTTCCTAGCCACCGTGCTTCTACACCTGCATTGCTTGCTGTTTGGGGTTTTAGGCTGGGTTTCTGTACAGCACTTTGAGATATCAGCTGATGTATGAAGGGCTATATAAATAAATTTGATTTGATTTTTGATTTGATTTGATTTGGTACCATGGGCCTGTAGGATGGATGTGATGTGACAGAACCTGGGTTGACAAGGCCAGCGCTGGTGATCTTGTCTGTCTGGTTGACTGGCTGGCTGGATGGTTGACTGACTGGCTGGATGGTTGACTGGCTGGATGGTTGAGTGACTGGCTGGATGGTTGACTGGCTGGATGGTTGACTGACTGGCTGGATGGTTGACTGACTGGCTGGATGGTTGACTGACTGGCTGGATGGTTGACTGGCTGGCTGGATGGTTGACTGGCTGGCTGGATGGTTGACTGGCTGGCTGGATGGTTGACTGGCTGGATGGTTGACTGACTGGCTGGATGGTTGACTGACTGGCTGGATGGTTGACTGACTGGCTGGATGGTTGACTGACTGGCTGGATGGTTGACTGACTGGCTGGATGGTTGACTGACTGGCTGGATGGTTGACTGACTGGCTGGATGGTTGACTGACTGGCTGGATGGTTGACTGACTGGCTGGATGGTTGACTGGCTGGCTGGATGGTTGACTGGCTGGATGGTTGACTGGCTGGATGGTTGACGGGCTGGATGGTTGACGGGCTGGATGGTTGACGGGCTGGATGGTTGACTGCTCCAGGTATAAGACATGATGTTGGCTTTGACTACGTGTCTCCGGCTGAGATTGTGAATCAACATAACATCCAGTTGATGCTCCTGTCTTCATGATCATCCTTTCCATGAACACACAATGACATCTTATTGTAGCCTTAGAGAAGTTTGCCAGGCCTCTCTCTCTCCCTCTCTTTTCCTCGCTCCCACCTCTCTCTCTATTCCTCGCTCACACCTCTCTCTCTTTTCCTCGCTCCCACCTTTCTCTCTTTTCCTCGCTCCCATCTCTCTCTCTCTATTCCTCGCTCCCACCTCTCTCTCTATTCCTCGCTCCCACCTCTCTCTCTATTCCTCGCTCCCACCTCTCTCTCTGTATTCCTCGCTCCCACCTCTCTCTCTGTATTCCTCGCTCCCACCTCTCTCTCTCTATTCCTCGCTCCCATCTCTCTCTCTCTATTCCTCGCTCCCATCTCTCTCTCTCTATTCCTCGCTCCCATCTCTCTCTCTCTATTCCTCGCTCCCATCTCTCTCTCTCTATTCCTCGCTCCCATCTCTCTCTCTCTATTCCTCGCTCCCATCTCTCTCTCTCTATTCCTCGCTCCCATCTCTCTCTCTATTCCTCGCTCCCATCTCTCTCTCTCTATTCCTCGCTCCCATCTCTCTCTCTCTATTCCTCGCTCCCATCTCTCTCTCTCTATTCCTCGCTCCCATCTCTCTCTCTCTATTCCTCGCTCCCATCTCTCTCTCTATTCCTCGCTCCCATCTCTCTCTCTCTATTCCTCGCTCCCACCTCTCTCTCTCTATTCCTCGCTCCCACCTCTCTCTCTCTATTCCTCGCTCCCACCTCTCTCTCTCTATTCCTCGCTCCCATCTCTCTCTCTCTATTCCTCGCTCCCACCTCTCTCTCTCTATTCCTCGCTCCCACCTCTCTCTCTCTATTCCTCGCTCCCACCTCTTTCTCTCTATTCCTCGCTCCCATCTCTCTCTCTCTCTATTCCTCGCTCCCATCTCTCTCTCTCTATTCCTCGCTCCCATCTCTCTCTCTCTATTCCTCGCTCCCATCTCTCTCTCTCTATTCCTCGCTCCCATCTCTCTCTCTCTATTCCTCGCTCCCATCTCTCTCTCTCTATTCCTCACTCCCACCTCTCTCTCTCTATTCCTCGCTCCCATCTCTCTCTCTCTATTCCTCGCTCCCACCTCTTTCTCTCTATTCCTCGCTCCCATCTCTCTCTCTCTCTATTCCTCGCTCCCATCTCTCTCTCTCTATTCCTCGCTCCCATCTCTCTCTCTCTATTCCTCGCTCCCACCTCTCTCTCTCTATTCCTCGCTCCCACCTCTCTCTCTCTATTCCTCGCTCCCACCTCTTTCTCTCTATTCCTCGCTCCCATCTCTCTCTCTCTCTATTCCTCGCTCCCATCTCTCTCTCTCTATTCCTCGCTCCCATCTCTCTCTCTCTATTCCTCGCTCCCATCTCTCTCTCTCTATTCCTCGCTCCCATCTCTCTCTCTCTATTCCTCGCTCCCATCTCTCTCTCTCTATTCCTCGCTCCCATCTCTCTCTCTCTATTCCTCACTCCCACCTCTCTCTCTCTATTCCTCGCTCCCATCCTCTGAGAAATGCCACTTGTCAAGAGGATTTCCTTGGGCCTGGTCAAAAGTCCTGCATTATACAGGAACAGGATGTCCATGAAATAGTGAATCATTTCAGAGGCAGCCGAGGTGTAAGGGTCGAGGTCGATGGACGAGGTGTCAGGGTCGAGGTCGATGGGCCGAGGTGTCAGGGTCGAGGTCGATGGACGAGGTGTCAGGGTCGAGGTCGATGGACGAGGTGTAAGGGTCGAGGTCGATGGACCGAGGTGTCAGGGTCGAGGTCGATGGGCCGAGGTGTCAGGGTCGAGGTCGATGGGCCGAGGTGTAAGGGTCGAGGTCGATGGACGAGGTGTCAGGGTCGAGGTCGATGGACGAGGTGTCAGGGTCGAGGTCGATGGGCCGAGGTGTCAGGGTCGAGGTCGATGGGCCGAGGTGTCAGGGTCGAGGTCGATGGGCCGAGGTGTCAGGGTCGAGGTCGATGGGCCGAGGTGTCAGGGTCGAGGTCGATGGACGAGGTGTCAGGGTCGAGGTCGATGGACGAGGTGTCAGGGTCGAGGTCGATGGACGAGGTGTCAGGGTCGAGGTCGATGGACGAGGTGTCAGGGTCGAGGTCGATGGACGAGGTGTCAGGGTCGAGGTCGATGGACGAGGTGTCAGGGTCGAGGTCGATGGACGAGGTGTCAGGGTCGAGGTCGATGGACGAGGTGTCAGGGTCGAGGTCGATGGACGAGGTGTCAGGGTCGAGGTCGATGGGCCGAGGTGTCAGGGTCGAGGTCGATGGACGAAGTGTCAGGGTCGAGGTCGATGGACGAGGTGTCAGGGTCGAGGTCGATGGACGAGGTGTCAGGGTCGAGGTCGATGGACGAGGTGTCAGGGTCGAGGTCGATGGACGAGGTGTCAGGGTCGAGGTCGATGGACGAGGTGTCAGGGTCGAGGTCGATGGACGAGGTGTCAGGGTCGAGGTCGATGGACGAGGTGTCAGGGTCGAGGTCGATGGACGAGGTGTCAGGGTCGAGGTCGATGGGCCGAGGTGTCAGGGTCGAGGTCGATGGGCCGAGGTGTCAGGGTCGAGGTCGATGGGCCGAGGTGTCAGGGCCGAGGTGTCAGGGTCGAGGTCGATGGACGAGGTGTCAGGGTCGAGGTCGATGGGCCGAGGTGTCAGGGTCGAGGTCGATGGGCCGAGGTGTCAGGGTCGAGGTCGATGGACCGAGGTGTCAGGGTCGAGGTCGATGGACGAGGTGTCAGGGTCGAGGTCGATGGACGAGGTGTCAGGGTCGAGGTCGATGGACCGAGGTGTCAGGGTCGAGGTCGATGGACGAGGTGTCAGGGTCGAGGTCGATGGACCGAGGTGTCAGGGTCGAGGTCGATGGACGAGGTGTCAGGGCCGAGGTCGATGGACGAGGTGTCAGGGTCGAGGTCGATGGACGAGGTGTCAGGGTCGAGGTCGATGGACGAGGTGTCAGGGTCGAGGTCGATGGACCGAGGTGTCAGGGTCGAGGTCGATGGACGAGGTGTCAGGGTCGAGGTCGATGGGCCGAGGTGTCAGGGTCGAGGTCAATGGGCCGAGGTGTCAGGGTCGAGGTCGATGGACGAGGTGTCAGGGTCGAGGTCGATGGACGAGGTGTCAGGGTCGAGGTCGATGGACGAGGTGTCAGGGTCGAGGTCGATGGACGAGGTGTCAGGGTCGAGGTCGATGGACGAGGTGTCAGGGTCGAGGTCGATGGACGAGGTGTCAGGGTCGAGGTCGATGGACGAGGTGTCAGGGTCGAGGTCGATGGACGAGGTGTCAGGGTCGAGGTCGATGGGCCGAGGTGTCAGGGTCGAGGTCGATGGGCCGAGGTGTCAGGGTCGAGGTCGATGGGCCGAGGTGTCAGGGTCGAGGTCGATGGACGAGCCCACCCACATAACTTGGACAACAAGCATCAAGATGGAACAACTGGGAATTGCTTCCCTTGAAAAGCCTTGGTTTTTACTTACAGAGCAAAGACCAAAAATGTCAGACCCCCCCCCCCCCCCCCATGGAGAGAGGGATGGATATATGGAGGAGGTAGAGACAGACCAGATTGGACTGCTGTAACTACCATGACCTTTTCCTCAGTAGGTGAGCTGTTATGGATGTAGAGACAGACAGAGGTGAGTGGACACGGTCTACATGGACAGAATATCACAGCCATTACCAAATGACAGGGGGCTGTAACATAGAAAGTTGTTGTTTTCTGGCACTGTCTTCTTCTCTCTCGCTCACTCCCTCTCTGATGTGAAACAAACACTTCACTACATACGGCAAATACCACCTGCAACAAAGAACCATCTTAAACTCCAGAATACCAATCAGAAAAATGGATGTGATGTTCTTACTTAGGTCAAAGTTTATACAAACTCCAACTGCTCTGAAAACTGCATTAAACTTTTTTACAAACTGCTCTACAAACTCAAACTGCTCTGAAAACTGCATTAAACTTTTTTTACAAACTGCTCTACAAAATGCTCTACAAACTGCTCTACTAACAGCTCCACAAACTGCAGTAGAAACTGCTCTACAAACTGCAGTAGAAACTGCTCTACAAACTGCTCTACAAACTGCAGTAGAAACTGCTCTACAAACTGCTTTACAAACACAAACTGCTCTACAAACTGCTCTACAAACTGCAGCAGAAACTGCTCTACAAACTGCTCTACAAACGGCTCTACAAACACAAACTGCTCTACAAACTGCTCTACAAACTGCTCTGCAAACACAAACTGCTCTACAAACTGCTCTACAAACTGCTCTACTAACTGCTCAACAACACAAAATGCTCTACTAACTGCTCTACAAACTGCTCTACAAACACTAACTGCTCTACTAACTGCTCTACTAACTGCTCTACAACACAAACTGCTCTACAAACTGCTCTACAAACTGCTCTACAAACTGCTCTACAAACTGCTCTACAAACTGCTCTACTAACTGCTCTACAAACGGCTCTACAAACTGCTCTACAACACAAACCACTCTACAAACTGCTCTACAACACAAACTGCTCTACTAACTGCTCTACAAACTGCTCTACAAACTGCTTTACAACACAAACTGCTCTAATAACTGTTCTACTAACTGCTCAACAAACGGCTCTACAAACTGCTCTACAACACAAACTGCTCTACAAACTGCTCTACAACACAAACTGCTCTACTAACTGCTCTACTAACTGCTCTACAAACTGCTCTACAAACTGCTCTACAACACAAACTGCTCTACAAACTGCTCTACTAACTACTCTAATAACTGCTCTACTAACTGCTCTACAAACACTAACTGCTCTACAAACTGCTCTACAAACTGCTCTACAAACTGCTCTACAAACTGCAGTTTGTAAACACAAACTGCTCTACAACACAAACTGCTCTACAACACAAACTGCTCTACTAACTGCTCTACAACACAAACTGCTCTACTAACTGCTCTACTAACTGCTCTACAAACACTAACTGCTCTACTAACTGCTCTACTAACTGCTCTACAAACTGCTCTACAACACAAACTGCTCTACAACACAAACTGCTCTACAACACAAACTGCTCTACAACAAACTGCTCTACAACACAAACTGCTTTACTAACTGCTCTACTAACTGCTCTATAAACTGCTCTACAACACAAACTGCTCTACTAACTTCTCTAGAACACAAACTGTTCTACTAACTGCTCTACAATCTGCTCTACAACACAAACTGCTCTACTAACTGCTCTACAATCGGCTCTACAAACTGCTCTACAACACAAAATGCTCTACTAACTGCTCTACTAACTGCTCTACAAACACTAACTGCTCTATAAACTGCTCTACAAACTGCTCTACTAACTGCTCTACTAACTGCTCTACTAACTGCTCTACTAACTGCTCTACTAACTGCTCTACTAACTGCTCTACTAACTGCTCTACTAACTGCTCTACTAACTGCTCTACTAACTTCAATCCTAACACCTAACTCTTCGCAGTATCCTAACCCTAAGACCCAGGCCCGTATTCAAAAAGCCCCTCAGAGTAAGAGCACTGATCTAGGATCAGTTTGGCCTTTTATGATCATAATGCATATGAATATATGGACGGGGGGGACCTGATCTGAGACTATGTAAAGAGGCCCAGGACACAAAGGGTAAAAAAAGAAGTTTGAACTTGGGAACTGTGAATAAATACAAGTGGAGATGTTTTACTGCTCATTGACATCAAAGGGAGGGAGACACTATCTGGAAATCGCAAGAAAAGAGCTTCAGACTTCAATCTGAGGCAAATAACCCGAGTGAACCACATCAACACCCTGCCCACAAACACAGGGTGTTATTCCAGTGCACTCTAAACAAGGGAGAGACTTTAGATGCATCCCAAATGGCACCCTATTCCCTATATAGTGCACTACTTTGGCCAGTGCGATACGGGCACTGCGTGGTCAAGAGCAGTGCAATATATAAGACATAGGGTGCGGACTGGGACGTGTCTTTTCCTTCAGCTTCCAACTGTCATGGGAGCTGTCAATGAATTATCTGTCCAATGATCCTGGCTGCATTTTGAAAGCGTCTGGAGTCTGTGACTTCTACATACATGTCTGGACTTTTAAATTCATGATATATACCCGCTGATTCTTGAAGAGTACAATTTAAAAAATGGCTCATGGGTCTTACCTGTCTAACCCAATCAGAACCCCAAATATAAGCTTGTTTTACCCCTTTCTTTATAAACAACACAATTGTAAACAAATACTGTATAGCCTCAAAACATGGTTTAAAGCTTTCATTTAGATATCGTCCATGATCAGTCCTTGCATTCATAACGTTGTCTATGAATTTGAGAGCGGTTACATTTCAGCCCTATCCCTCAGCTATTTACCACATGGGGGGTGGCCATATTGTTAATGTTTGAACGGCAGATTGCCCCTTTAAGGCATGCACATGCCTGTTCTGTTACACACACAAACACATGAAAACACACACACACACACACACAATTCACTCATGACACACATACACACACCAGGTAGGCCTTGTATAAACTTTACATATGTTGTGGACTTTAGGAACGACATGTGGATTAACCTGTCTGTTGAAATCTGATTAAAAAAACATCCATGATCCACAGCCAGTCTAAACAGAACAGAACCCGTCCTCAGCAGGTCTCACTAGAACAGATCCCGTTCTCAGTGCGTCTCACCAGAACCAGTCCTCAGCCCGTCTCACCAGATCAGAACCAGTCCTCAGCCCGTCTCACCAGAACAGAACCAGTCCACAGCCCGTCTCATTAGAACAGAACCAGTCCTCAGCCCGTCTCACCAAAACAGAAACCGTCCTTGGCCCATCTCACCAGAACAGAGCCAGTCCTCAGCCCATCTCACCAGAACAGAACCAGTCCTCAGCCCGTCTCACCAGAACATGTCCACAGCCTGTCTCATCAGAACAGAACACATCCTCAGCCCGTCTCATCAGAACAGAACTAGTCCTCAGCCCGTCTCACCAGATCAGAACCAGTCCTCAGCCCGTCTCACAAGAACAGAACACATCCTCAGCCCGTCTCATCAGAACAGAACTAGTCCTCAGCCCGTCTCACCAGATCAGAACCAGTCCTCAGCCCGTCTCACCAGATCAGAGCGTCTCATCAGAACAGAACCAGTCCTCAGCCCGTCTCATCAGAACAGAACCAGTCCTCAGCCCGTCTCATCAGAACAGAACCAGTCCTCAGCCCACATTTCAAAACACTAGCTATTACTTTTGGGATTTATTTGTATCCATTTTTCTCCAGAGAGCATTAAGTTTAGATCTGTCCCCTCCTCCTCCTATTGGGCGCCTGGAACTTGGCAGGGCCTCAAATGAAATCTTACGACCCAAAGTATTTACCCTCCACTTGAACAGGCAGAGAGGGAACACCTCCACTTGTACGGGAACAGAGCCCCAGGGCTGACATTACATCATTGTGGTGTTTCTCAGCAGAGCATCAGGCACCATTGATGTAGGTGCTGTAAGTTGCATAGCGTCGCAGCCTCCCAGCCCTCCCTACCTGCCTGCTTGATACTTTCTGCTTAGGCAGTACATTCATGTGGTTTACACCCGCAGCACAGCCAGACTGCAGAAGCCGTTCACCCTCCCACCCTGCCCTGCCTGCCACAGGCCATGCCCTGTTCAGGGTCCAAAACTGGAAAAGCAGGCAGGAAGGTAAGTAGGCAGGTAGGTAGGCAGGCAGTGTGGCTTTAATGTAGTGTAGTGATGTGTGTATGTTTGTTGGAGTGAGAGTAAGGGCAGTGGAATCACACACACATATAATCCTGGGCGATTCATCGAAGCCTGTATGGCTGTAAATGTGCGGGATTGTGGGAAGGCGGTCATGGGGAGTAGAGGATGTCTCTTGGGTCTTCATCTGAAGAGAGAAAGCCTATTGGTCTGTCACAGGGGTTTCTCTCAAAGCAGGGTTTAACACAATTACAGAGGTGTGAAGCCAACAGACATATATTCAAACTGAATGAATAAAAACCAGAGGAGTACTCATTTCTCACTCGCTAGATCTGGGAAAAGTCACTAACACGAGTTCCTAGGAAGAGGTGGAGAGGGGGGGGAGAGAGAATGAGGAGGAAGAGGAAATATCTTCCTCCTGTTCTCAGGGGAGACTGATTAGGACAGAAAACAAATGAAGCATCAGCCAACTCAGCCCAGTCTGGTCTAACCAGCAAGCCCCAATCCATCATACCTCTGGCCCCAATGTGGAAGAGCCTCCCTGGCTGGGTCCCAGTCATTACTGCTACCACCACCACCACCTAGCCCAGATAATATCGGTATCGAGGGCTTCCTCCTCCACCAAATAATTCCATCTGGCAGGCCTGTAAATTAGTCTTACACCACGGTAGTGTGGGGGAGAGTGATGGCTGTGACAGAGGATGTCAGCATTATGGTTAGTGCAAACCTTATTAATACCAGGGGTGAAAGTCAGGTGGTGTCGCTGCACAATAAATAGTGGGCGTACGCCGTACAGGGTAAAACATGAGCCTATCACAATAATGAAAACAACCATAGCAGCACCCACCTGTAGCACGCGCTCCAGCAGGCATAGCTCTCTGGTCACCCCCAAAACCAAATCTTCCTCTCCTTCCAGTTCTCTGCTGCCAATGACTGGAACGAACTACAAAAATCTCTGAAACTGGAAACACATCTCCCTCACTAATTTAAGCACCAGCTGTCAGAGCAGCTCACAGATTACTGCACATAGCCCATCTATAATTTAGCCCAAACAACTACCTCTCCCCCTACTGCATTTATTTATTTATTTTGCTCCTTTGCACCCCATTATTTATATCTCTACCTTGCACATTCTTCCACTGCAAATCTACCATTCCAGTGTTTTACTTGCTATATTGTATTTACTTCGCCACCATGGCCTTTTTTTTTGCCTTTACCTCCCTTATCTCACCTCATTTGCTCACATTGTATATAGATCTATTTTTTCTACTGTATTATGGACTGTATGTTTGTTTTACTCCATGTGTAACTCTGTGTTGTTGTATGTGTCGAACTGCTTTGCTTTATCTTGGCCAGGTCACAATTGTAAAAAAGAACTTGTTCTCAACTTGCCTACCTGGTTAAATAAAGGTGAAATTAAAATAAAATTAAAATAAATTAGCCAAACTGGCTTCCTATAATAAACCGATACGACAGAACAGGGAATAACAACAGAGATATGAGTTCTGATGAGGTAATAATGGGTTGTGATGAGGCAATAATGGGTTGTGATGAGGCAATAATGGGTTGTGATGAGGTAGTAATGGGTTGTCATGAGGTAATAATGAGGTCTGATGAGGTAGTAATGGGTTGTGATGAGGCAATAATGGGTTGTGATGAGGTAGTAATGGGTTGTGATGAGGTAATAATGAGGTCTGATGAGGTAGTAATGGGTTGTGATGAGGCAATAATGGGTTGTGATGAGGCAATAATGGGTTGTGATGAGGCAGTAATGGGTTGTGATGAGGCAGTAATGGGTTGTGATGAGGCAGTAATGGGTTGTGATGAGGTAAGAATGAGTTCTGATGAGGTAATAATGAGTTGTGATGAGGTAATAATGAGTTGTGATGAGGTAATAATGAGTTGTGATGAGGTAATAATGAGTTGTGATGGAGTAATAATGAGTTGTGATGAGGTAATAATGAGTTGTGTTGAGGTAATAATGAGTTGTGATGAGGTAATCAATTCTGACAGTGAGTAGAGCTGGCTATTTTCATCAATATGGTTAGAATGATACAACAGTTACCTTTTTACTGTTTGTGGTTCAGTTTTATTAGCACTCCCTAGAAATTATATGTATCACCATCCCTTACAGTGGCAAGATGGTATCAGTCTACATTCTAACACTATTTCAGTGCCAAGATGGTATCAGTCTATATTCTAACACTATTTCAGTGGCAACATGGTATCAGTCTATATTCTAACACTATTTCAGTGCCAAGATGGTATCATTCTACATTCTAACACTATTTCAGTGCCAAGATGGTATCATTCTACATTCTAACACTATTTCAGTGCCAAGATGGTATCAGTCTATATTCTAACACTATTTCAGTGGCAACATGGTATCAGTCTATATTCTAACACTATTTCAGTGGCAACATGGTATCAGTCTATATTCTAACACTATTTCAGTGCCAAGATGGTATCATTCTACATTCTAACACTATTTCAGTGCCAAGATGGTATCATTCTACATTCTAACACTATTTCAGTGCCAAGATGGTATCAGTCTATATTCTAACACTATTTCAGTGCCAAGATGGTATCAGTCTATATTCTAACACTATTTCAGTGGCAACATGGTATCAGTCTATATTCTAACACTATTTCAGTGGCAACATGGTATCAGTCTATATTCTAACACTATTTCAGTGCCAAGATGGTATCAGTCTATATTCTAACACTATTTCAGTGGCAACATGGTATCAGTCTATATTCTAACACTATTTCAGTGGCAACATGGTATCAGTCTATATTCTAACACTATTTCAGTGCCAAGATGGTATCAGTCTATATTCTAACACTATTTCAGTGGCAACATGGTATCAGTCTATATTCTAACACTATTTCAGTGCCAAGATGGTATCATTCTACATTCTAACACTATTTCAGTGCCAAGATGGTATCATTCTACATTCTAACACTATTTCAGTGCCAAGATGGTATCATTCTACATTCTAACACTATTTTAGTGCCAAGATGGTATCATTCTACATTCTAACACTATTTCAGTGCCAAGATGGTATCATTCTACATTCTAACACTATTTCAGTGCCAAGATGGTATCATTCTACATTCTAACACTATTTCAGTGGCAAGATGGTATCATTCTACATTCTAACACTATTTCAGTGCCAAGATGGTATCATTCTACATTCTAACACTATTTCAGTGCCAAGATGGTATCATTCTACATTCTAACACTATTTCAGTGCCAAGATGGTATCAGTCTATATTCTAACACTATTTCAGTGGCAACATGGTATCAGTCTATATTCTAACACTATTTCAGTGGCAACATGGTATCAGTCTATATTCTAACACTATTTCAGTGCCAAGATGGTATCATTCTACATTCTAACACTATTTCAGTGCCAAGATGGTATCAGTCTATATTCTAACACTATTTCAGTGCCAAGATGGTATCAGTCTATATTCTAACACTATTTCAGTGGCAACATGGTATCAGTCTATATTCTAACACTATTTCAGTGCCAAGATGGTATCATTCTACATTCTAACACTATTTCAGTGCCAAGATGGTATCAGTCTATATTCTAACACTATTTCAGTGCCAAGATGGTATCAGTCTATATTCTAACACTATTTCAGTGGCAACATGGTATCAGTCTATATTCTAACACTATTTCAGTGGCAACATGGTATCAGTCTATATTCTAACACTATTTCAGTGGCAACATGGTATCATTCTACATTCTAACACTATTTCAGTGCCAAGATGGTATCATTCTACATTCTAACACTATTTCAGTGCCAAGATGGTATCATTCTACATTCTAACACTATTTCAGTGCCAAGATGGTATCATTCTACATTCTAACACTATTTCAGTGCCAAGATGGTATCATTCTACATTCTAACACTATTTCAGTGGCAAGATGGTATCATTCTACATTCTAACACTATTTCAGTGCCAAGATGGTATCATTCTACATTCTAACACTATTTCAGTGCCAAGATGGTATCATTCTACATTCTAACACTATTTCAGTGCCAAGATGGTATCAGTCTATATTATTTTGTTTTTTTAGAGCACACCTGCCCTCCCCCCGTCACGTGCATCAGCGCTTATTGGACTCACCTGGACTCAATCACCTCTGTCATTACCTCTCCTATATCTGTCTGGTTCCCCGCTCTGTTCCCTGCTTCAGCATTGATTGTCTTATGTCCTTGTCTAGCCGTGTGCTGACGCTGTTCAAGTCTTGTTTCATGTCTGTTCCTGATGAAATGTTTGACTCCCTGTACCTGCTTCTCATCCCCGGCGTCGGTCCTTAAAGAAAGCAGTGGTGAAAACCTCTGAGACTAAGGACCTACTCCAACTATGAGAAGAAGAGTCTGAAGAGTGGGGCGGCGAACAAAAATCCAACTTTTTAAATTCCCATTACATCCTTCCCTTCTGTTGTGGCTGGCAACAAGACATTATTGGTCCATGTATACAGAGGTGTTTAGGTTAGCCTGCTACCAGATCAGAATAAAAAAAATATATATTCTCACCCACCACTCTTTTGACTCCCGAGTGGCACAGCGGTCCAAGGCACAGCATCTCAGTGCTAGAGGAGTCACTACAGACCCTGGTACAATTCCAGGCTGTATGACAACCGACCGTGATTTGGAGTCCCATAGGGCGGAGCACAATTGGCCCAGCGTTGTCCGGGTTTGGCCGGGGGTAGGCCATCATTGTAAATAACAATTTGTTCATAACTGACTTACCGAGTGAAATAAAAGGTTAAATAAAAATAAACAAATATAAATAAAAACTCTGACCTGTTTGCCACCTCTGAAACAACCACACGATGTTATAAAGGTATCCATGTATGATCTACATTT
>NC_143032.1:77485000-77590000 GCF_057628025.1 Oncorhynchus mykiss
GCCTCTTAACTCTGACTCTCCCTGTCCCCATCTCAGCCTCTGTCCCTGCCGCCAACTCTGCCTCTCCCAGTCCCGGTCTCAGCCTCCAACTCTGCCTCTCCCTGTCCTCGTCTCAGCCTCTGTCCATGCCTCCAACTCTGCCTCTCCCTGTCCCCGTCTCAGGCTCTGTCCCTGCCTCTCCCTGTCCCCGACTCAGGCTCTGTCCCTGCCTCCAACTCTCTCTCCCTGTCCCCATCTCAGCCTCTGTCCCTGCCTCCAACTCTGCCTCTCCCTGTCCCCGTCTCAGCCTCTGTCCTGCCTCCAACTCTGTCTCTCCCTGTCCCCGTCTCAGCCTCTGTCCCTGCCTCCAACTCTGTCTCTCCCTGTCCCCGTCTCAGCCTCTGTCCCTGCCTCCAACTCTGCCTCTCCCAGTCCCCGTCTCAGCCTCTACTTGTTCCTCGAGCTCCTCTCTCTCACATGCTGCTGACAGCACTGCCCCGCTGCAGGGAAATCAGACCATGTGATGAGATGAGATGCAGGCAGCTTCCCTCGCTGGGCTAAAAGAACAGTCAACAGTCAACTTGGCCTGGGGAGAGACAATCTGGAGATGATAGGTGATATATATGGTGAGCAGATGCCTTCATTTCAACTTCATCAGGACCAAGAAAACCAATGGTGACACTGGTAACTGCAGGTATTATGAAGTTATAATGCATTGTAAGACTTGTTATAAAGCATATGACCTCCTTTATAATATGTTATTATCGTCTCATGATGAATCATGTTTGTCATGCCACTGCACTGACTGACTGATGCTATGCTAATGTTAAATGGTAAAAATAGAAGTGTCACTATGGTGACACTTGGGTGGTGGTCTAGTAACCCTTTGTGCATCCCATTATAAAATGTCATCCCAAACCAGGAAGAAGAATCAGTAGCTCCTCCTCCCGTGCAGATCAGGTCTTAGACCCAAATAGAACAATATTCCCTACATAGTGCACTACTTTAGACCAGAGCCCTATGGTGGTGATACCATCCAACTGGGTAAATATTGGTTGGCATGGTGATAGTGAACCTGAGCTCACCGTCTGTTGCACGAATGGTTCCACCTGGGCAAATCAGGCGGGGGTTGGTAGTGGTGGGGGTTGGTAGTGGTAGGGGTTGGTATTGGTGGAGGATGGTAGTGGTGGGGGTTGGTAGTGGTAGGGGTTGGTATTGGTGGAGGATGGTAGTGGTGGGGGTTGGTAGTGGTGGGTAGTGGTAGTGGTGGGTAGTGGTAGTGGTGGGGGTTGGTAGTGGTGGGGGTTGGTAGTGGTGGGGGTTGGTAGTGGTAGTGGTGTGTGTTGGTAGTGGTGTGTGTTGGTAGTGGTAGTGGTGGGGGTTGGTAGTGGTAGTGGTGGGGGTGGGGGTTGGTAGTGGTAGTGGTGGGGGTTGGTAGTGGTGGGGGTTGGTAGTGGTGGGGGTTGGTAGTGGTGGGGGTTGGTAGTGGTGGGGGTTGGTAGTGGTGGGGGTTGGTAGAGGTGGGGGTTGGTAGAGGTGGGGGTTGGTAGTGGTAGTGGTAGTGGTGGGGGTTGGTAGTGGTAGTGGTTGTGGGGGCGGTCATGCCATCGTGACACCGTGTCACGGTGTTTGCCATTGTCAACACCGCCGATGAAACGGAGCTGATGAAATAGCACACTGACGCTTCTTACACCAGGGTTCGGAGTTATACACCATCACATTCCCATTCAGACAACGCCTCTTGTAGCAGGGTTCGATGTGATATGCTGCAACATTCATACCCCCACACCGTATTCAATGGCAATGAAGACAAACATCGCAAACTAGTCAAAACTGCAAACCCAAAACATGAAGCAACAATGCCTTATAGCAATGTAGCACTACATTCTATAACAATGACTCTGGCTACAGTAAACCCACTGTTTCACAACACTTCACACCAGCTGAAGTTGAGGAGCCAATGAGGATTTATTTATTTATTTATATACAGTGGTGAGTAGAGAACAAGTATTTGATACACTGCCGATTTTGCAGGTTTCCCTACTTACAAAACATGTAGAGGTCTGTAATTTTTATCATAGGTACACTTCAACTGTGAGAGAAGGAATCTAAAACAAAAATCTAGAAAATCACATTGTATGATTTTGAAGTAATTCATTTGCATTTTATTGCATGACATAAGTATTTGATACATCAGAAAAGCAGAACTTAATATTTGTTAATATAACCTTTGTTTGCAATTACAGAGATCATACGTTTCCTGTAGTTCTTGACCAGGTTTGCACACACTGCAGCAGGGATTTTGGCCCTCTCCTCCAAACAGACCTTCTCCAGATCCTTCAGGTTTCGGGGCTGTCGCTGGGCAATACGGACTTTCAGCCCTCTCCAAAGATTTTCTATTGGGTTCAGGTCTGGAGACTGGCTAGGCCACTCCAGGACCTTGAGATGCTTCTTACGGAGCCACTCTTTAGTTGCCCTGGCTGTGTGTTTCAGATAGTTGTCATGCTGGAAGACCAAGCCACGACCCATCTTCAATGCTCTTACTGAGGGAAGGAGGTTGTTGGCCAAGATTTTGCGATACATGGCCACATCCATCCTCCCCTCAATCTGTCCTGTCCCCTTCGCAGAAAAGCATCCCCAAAGAATGATGTTTCCACCTCCGTGCTTCACGGTTGGGATGGTGTTCTTGGGGTTGTACTCATCATTCTTCTTCCTCCAAACACGGCGAGTGGAGTTTAGACCAAAAAGCTCTATTTTTGTCTCATCAGACCATATGACCTCCCCTGGATCATCCAGATGGTCATTGGCAAACTTCAGACGGGCCTGGACATGCGCTGGCTTGAGCAGGGGGACCTTGCGTGTGCTGCAGGATTTTTATCCATGACGGCATAGTGTGTTACTAATGGTTTTCTTTGAGACTGTGGTCCCAGCTCTCTTCAGGTCATTGACCAGGTCCTGCCGTGTAGTTCTGGGCTGATCCCTCACCTTCCTCATGGTCATTGATGCCCCACGAGGTGAGATCTTACATGGAGCCCCAGACCGAGGAATATTGACCGTCATCTTGAACTTCCTCCATTTTCTAAAAATTGCGCCAACAGTTGTTGCCTTCTCACCTTGCTGCTTGCCTATTGTCCTGTAGCCCATCCCAGCCTTGTGCAGGTCTACAATTTAACCCTGATGTCCTTACACAGCTCTCTGGTCTTGGCCATTGTGGAGAGGTTGGAGTCTGTTTGATTGAGTGTGTGGACAAATGTCTTTTATACAGGTAACGAGTTCAAACAGATGCAGTTAATACAGGTAATGAGTGGAGAACAGGAGGGCTTCTTAAATAAAAACTAACAGGTCTGTGAGAGCCGGAATTCTTACTGGTTGGTAGGTGATCAAATACTTATGTCATGCAATAAAATGCAAATTAATTACTTAAAAATCATACAATGTGATTTTCTGGATTTTTGTTTTCGATTCCGTCTCTCACAGTTGAAGTGTACCTATGATAAAACATTACAGACCTCTACATGCTTTGTAAGTAGGAAAACCTGCAAAATCTGCAGTGTATCAAAGACTTGTTCTCCCCACTGTGTGTGTATATATATATATATATATATATATATATATATATATATATAGATAGATAGAGAGAGAGATTTTTTGGAATTATAGTTGCAGTTTTTGAACATTTCAAATATCATTGTTTTAAATCAGTGCACACGCAATCACTCTCTCTCCATCAACTCCATCCAAACTGCATACACAATAGATAATAATGTTCTAGATTATAGTCCTGTATATAGATGTCCTAGCCTACCTCTTTCAGGTAAGAAATCCAATGCAGTATTAGCCTCATATTCAGCTAATTAATGATGGGTTAAGCATAATACGCTTCTAACTCATTGCCCCTGTCTCTTGCGCAATACCCAAGCACCTGTGCTCTCCTGGCCTCCTTAGCTCTTGGAGTCCCAAGCAGCTAGACTAGAATAGCTTGCTGGACAATTTGTTTTTAGCATTTCTTAAACCAATAGACTATTCGAAAAGGGACGCAGGCACTTTTTTTGATTAATGTTAAATACGGCAGCCAACAGAACTCAATGGTAGTTTGACAGAAGAGTGAGCGTCCGATGGAGGTAGGCTACAGCAGTTATTTATTCAGACCCATAACCATTCAATCTCTGTTAAGAGAAGGACAGAACAGGAGTGGTATTGGACAAACTGTCCCTCTTCTTTATATAGAAGGACAGAGAACAGGAGTGGTATTGGACAACCTGTCCCTCATCTTTATATAGAAGGACAGAGAATAGGAGTGGTATTGGACAAAATGTCCCTCTTCTTTCTATAGAAGGACAGATAATAGGAGTGGTATTGGTATTGGACAAACTGTCCCTCTTCTTTATATAGAAGGACAGAGAACAGGAGTGGTATTGGACAAACTGTTCCTCTTCTTTATATAGAAGGACAGAGAACAGGAGTGGTATTGGACAAACTGTTCCTCTTCTTTATATAGAAGGACAGAGAACAGGAGTGGTCAGAACACTATGTTAGCAAAGAAAGCAAATCTAAATAGATGTGGTTTACAATGTAAAGCTGAGGTCTGACATTTCTGTGTGGTTAGCAAGCCAAGCCAAATGGCCAAAGAACACTATGTGTATAAACAGTCAAACAGGATCCGTTTCTGTGCTAAATATTCTGTCCTTTGATCCTAACGTTCTCCAGCAACATGCTACTTTCATTGCACAATATGACAACTGGTTGCCATTTTTATGAAAATACATTCGTGAATGCACACGCGGACACACACACACACGCACCATCCGATCAAGTTCTCTTCAGGAACGCCTGTACTCTCCTGTGGCGCTGTACTGTAATTTCACAGTATGTGTTAGAAAGCAGTACATGTCTTACTGACAGACGACGTTATAGATTCCTGTGACGATCCTAACAGGACCCAGATACTATATGGCATATATGAAGACTAATGTGCAAACAGGTCACTCGTTACTTCATTAAACATGTAGGTTAGCACAAAAATAGTCATAATTGATTATTTTCTACCTAATCATGGTCATATGTACTGTAGCAGTGCTAATCCCCAACTAGGATTTACTACACTATGAAATACTCCTTACGGGTTTTAATCAATGTTAAAATATTATAAGTTACAGTCTATCATGTTTTCTTTAATATAATGAACATTCGCTATATTCCACACAACAAAAAAGGGTGTCAGGGATTCAGTCACTACATTCTTTACCCAAGGCACACTTCACTTCAGCGGGCTTTTAGGTCCATTTTCACAACTCTCCCCACTAAAATACTGTCCTTTTCAAACTTCATACAGTCACTGCACGTTCGCCAGTTAACAAATTCAACTTTTATTTACAAGATGACTGCTTCAGAGAAAGTTCCCTTGTCCCGGTATAGCTTTCAAAATCAGCACAGAGAGTCATAGGCCACATTGTCGCGTTTTTATGTAGGCTCCAGCAGGGTTGGAGGGGGCCGTGGCGTGGGCTAAACATCACAAGGCGTCAGGCTTGGACAGCTATCAAAGGCTTTAGTACACTTGCCCGGTGGTGCTTACGGGAAATGATTACGCACATGGTTAGTGGAGTAACTGTGGACTGTAAAACGACCGTACCAAAACGAAGTAACTTAGTTGGCACTGGGTACACAAAAATTGTATATCCTTGTTATTCCAAAACGCACAACATTCTACAAGTTAATGGCCTGGGATAGTGTGTTGTCTTTTTATTTTGTTACAAAATACCTGCACACAATCACTAGCCTAGTCATGCTTCAAAGACGTTTTCTGTGTTGAAGATTGATACAGAGTTACTTCACAGCGAGGCGGGACAGTAGGTGTGCAGAGTTGTTTAAGTTCCATTGGTTGAATTGACGAAAATAATAAGTAAATTAGGAAAACAAACAATTTCCCACCAACTAATTGAGCCCGAAATGATCTATGCCACTGAATCAAATCACGTGCCGTTATTGGACATAACGTTCCTTGATTAGTTCTAGACAATATTTGATGGAGCTGTGACCAACTAACCATAATCTCTATCAATTGTAACTCTGATCAGGTCATGATGAACAACTTGAATGAGTTTCCTGTGTAATAACTATGTTTAAAAACTCTATCTGAGGGTGAGAAATAATCGTTATTGAATGTATATGCCATGTGAACTTCTATCCAGGAAAGTGCATGTTTCATTGTGAATGAGTTACATAAGATAGAAGCCATGTTGTAACCACATATGCTAGTACCATTCTCTCTTTCTCACTAACACACACACACACACAGTAGACTACAACTCAAAAAGTTTTAGAGTAGAGCAAGAAAGCATGCCGAGCTGTGGCAACATATTGGACATGGCATGCGCAGTTGCGCACAACTGAACTGAGTTTTACATACTTGTACAATCTCGCCCTCCGCGCTGATAGTGGCTCCTGCCTTTGAGAATCGTCCTTGCAACCCTGTCGTGTATGTAGTATAATCTCCATTTGGACTGGACTCAAACAGCACTACTTCCACAAAAGCCGTATCCTTGGCGAAAACCGTTCCAATAGAAGTGGTAACCACGATGATCATCAAGACTACAGAATCGGCTACACTCTCTAACCTCCTGCTTGGTAAAATCATCATCTTGCCGGTTGGATATGCACCGATCGGAACATAATTTCCCAGGGTGATTAGGTGATGGTGCTGAAATTGAATCTGAAGCGAGATCGATGCGTCAAAAGAGCGTGTTTATTTCACTATTGCAGCCTTGTCAATTACATTGCTCGCTTCTTAACGTTCCCTCTCTTTCTCTTTCTCCCTCCCTCCCTCCCTCCCTCTCTCTCTCTATTTCTCACTCACTCACCCCCTCTCTCTCCAGCGCTACAAAGCGGATCTCCTTTTGATCTCCAAACACGTGATTTTTGTTGATTTTTTTTCATCCCAAAAGGGTTATCCCCACCCACCAATCTTCCTGACCCGCTACTTTCCACTCCCCGCTCTGAAGTGCCAGCACTCTGTTAAGGACGCACGGCGCATTCACTTGTGCTTCAGGCGCTATAAATCGAGAAGTATGCTTTATACCTCGAATGGACGCCAAGTAGCCAATCATTCTAGCAAAAATGATACATTTGAGCAGACATAGCCAAATAGAGGTTTGCTTTAGGTATGGACGTGAGATGTAATAGCCAACGTGGTTAAACTATTCTTTAACGCTGTTAGGCTGTGTCTTGTTGAAGGGGCGATTCGCGCTTAACTATCTTTCTAAACTCCTCGGTCCGGCCAAACGCTACGCCACAGTTTAGGAAAGATTCGCTCAGGATCGAAGTTCTTGAAGATAGGAACGACCTTAAAAGAACCATTACGCTTGTCAAACCGCTCCATTATTTAAGCCGGCTAAGTTTTTCTACCTCCATTCAGTTCTGTTTACCTGTTGGTTAGAACTGTGTCTATTTGTGTCACCGGGCATTACATTAATGATCCATCTGCCCGTATTGGGAGAGATTAAGAAGTTACAAAGTAGTCTGTAGTTTCCGGTGGGTTTTTGTTGTGACGACTGGAAGCATATTTAAGAAATAAAAAGCACAGTTTAAGCTTACACTTTGTACACGTTTTATGAATAATCCTTTACAAATTCTTATAAATGTCTAAATGTTTTCATCTATATATATATATATATATATATGAAAACATTTAGACATATATATATACATATATATATTTTTTTAAGTATAAATGCTAAGGATTGTCATGCTAAATGTGTATACATGTTGACAAATAAAGAAATACACTGAGTGTACAAAACATTAGGAACACCGGATGCTGGCTCCAGTGCTTCCCACAGTTGTGTCAAGTTGGCTGGATGTTCTTTGGGTGGTGGACCATTATTGATACACACGGGAAACTGTTCAGTGTGAAAAACCCAGCACTTCATCTTTTGACTTGCCCATTTACCCTCTGAATGGCACACATACACAATCCATGTCTGAATTGTCTCAAGGCTTATAAAAATCCTTCTTTAACCCGTCTCCTCATCTGAATTTACCAAGTGACATCAATAAGGATTTCAACTGGATTCAAACCCAGGCTGTTTCTCCAGCACCCAGGCACTGCCATGAACCATGTAGCATACAAACAAACACCTCTCTCTCTCTCTCTCTCTTTCTCTCTCTCTTTTGAGTCCCAAAAGTAATGCACTATATGCCAGTTGGAACACAGTCTTTGCCTGGGAGGCAGATAGGCTTCTTTCAAAACAGACACGTATCTTATGTGTAATTCCAGTGTCTGAATAAGTGGAGTACTGTGCAGCGTTGTGTAGGTTTCACTACTTAATACATAAAGATAATGGCATATTAACCAAAGTCGTCGTTAGCTGTTTTGTAGTGCATCCAAAGTGGTCAAAATCACTTATTTTTTGTTCTGTCACCCCTCAAATTTCTATTATCTTTAAAGGAGGTTTAGCATCTCTCCACTACATGGATGCTCTCTGTCAATACAGTGTTTTAATTGTTTCCCTCATATAAATATTTGTGAATACTGTTTTGATGTACTCTGTCTGCCATGGATTGTATATATCACTGACTACCGTCATGGGGAATGTTCTCCTAAACAATACAGACAATGTACGTAGCATTAGGTAGCATTATCATTTTTGACCAGATACCGATGATGCTATCAGGACACAACATTATCAATGAACAGTAGATAAGGGGCACTTATTTTGTCTATAGAGATTACTCTTCATCAGGGTGAATTGAGGTTTTTATACGAAGCCTGCCCTCTGCTGGTTAGTAAATTACCTCCAAGCACAATAAAATGAGCCCTTGTGCCCAATAATCTCTCTTTCTGAAGTGTGCATTTGTTCACCACTCCCCACAAATGTAAAAGCATTATATTAGAGTTGGAGAAGGCTAGAGAGAGTTTCATATCTATATCTTTTAAATCAATGAAGAGAAGTGAACAAGTGCACACTTCAGGATAAAATAGATCTTATTGTACGCAGCCTTAAACTAATCCCCTAGGAACTCCAAGTGAATCTGAACAAATGTTATATAAAACCCATATGGCAGCTGCTCTATTTAAAACCCATATGGCAGCTGCTCTATTTAAAACCCATATGGCAGCTGCTCTATATAAAACCCATATGGCAGCTGCTCTATTTAAAACCCATATGGCAGCTGCTCTATTTAAAACCCATATGGCAGCTGCTCTATATAAAACCCATATGGCAGCTGCTCTATATAAAACCCATATGGCAGCTGCTCTATTTAAAACCCATATGGCAGCTGCTCTATATAAAACCCATATGGCAGCTGCTCTATATAAAACCCATATGGCAGCTGCTCTATATAAAACTCATATGGCAGCTGCTCTATATAAAACCCATATGGCAGCTGCTCTATATAAAACCCATATGGCAGCTGCTCTATATAAAACCCATATGGCAGCTGCTCTATATAAAACCCATATGGCAGCTGCTCTATATAAAAACCCATATGGCAGCTGCTCTATATAAAACCCATATGGCAGCTGCTCTATATAAAACTCATATGGCAGCTGCTCTATATAAAACCCATATGGCAGCTGCTCTATATAAAACCCATATGGCAGCTGCTCTAACATTCTTTTTACAAATAATTTCAGATCTACACAAGTGCTTCTTCTTCTTCTTCGTCTTCTTCTTCTTCAGAAAGTAGGGCCTAGGGTCTAAGGGTTAGGGTCTCTAGGGGGTTGTTTCTGGATAGATCCATTCCTCTGTCATCAACTCCCACAGCCACCTGTGGGCTCTCCAAAACACCCTGTCCGGTTCTGTGTTCTCTCTCTATGGGCTGTGCTTTGGTTACAAACTCCCCCTGCACCCTAACAGGTATCAGCTGGATCCTCTACTCAGCTCACCTAAAAGTGTCACTGTCAGGAGAGATGGTTGTGTTGGTCGCTTCAATACAATTGGCAGTCTATGGCCATGGTATATTGTACCAGTGCCACCCCGATCTATGGGAGGTAAATCATTGGATCTGATTAATTTGATTCAATGCAATTAAATCTTTGAGGTCTGCATCCATAAAAATACAATGCGTTTATGCTCATTAATTATTTATTTATTTATTTTTTCCACCTTTATTTAACCAGGTAGGCCAGTTGAGAACAAGTTCTCATTTACAACTGCGATCTGGCCAAGATAAAGCAAAGCAGTGTGACAAAAACAACAACACAGAGTTACACATAAACAAACGTACAGTCAATAACACAATATAAAAATATATGTACAGTGTGTGCAAACGTAAAAGAGTAGGGAGGTAAGGCAATAAATAGGCCATAGAGGCGAAATAATGACAATTTAGCATTAACACTGGAGTGATAGATGTGCAGATGATGATGTGCAAGTAAAGATACTGGGGTGCAAAAGAGCAAGTAATAATATGGGGATGAGGTAGTCGGGTGTGCTATTTACAGATTGGCTGTGTACAGGTACTGTGATCGGTAAACTGCTCTGACAGTTACGTTGCCTCATTGCACACAGGCAATGAGGCAATGATCACTGAGATCCTGGTTGAAGACAGCAGAGGTGTATTTAGAGGTCAAGTTGGTCAGGATGATATCTAATCTAAGAGGGTGCCCATGGTTACAAATTTAGGGTTGTACCTGGTAGGTTCCTTGATAATTTGTGTGAGATTGAGGGCATCTAGCTTAGATTTTAGGATGGCCGGGGTGTTAAGCATGTCCCAGTTTAGGCCACCCAACAGTACGAATTATGAAGATAGATGGGGGGCAATCAATTCACATATGGTGTCCAGGGCACAGCTGTGGGCTGAAGGTATATAACAAGCGGCAACGGTGAGAGACTTGTTTCTGGAAAGGTGGATTTTTAAAAGTAGAAGCTCAAAGTCTTTGGGCACAGACCTGGAAAGTATGACAGAACTCTGCAGGCTATCTGTGCAGTAGATTTCAACTCCGCCCCCTTTGGCAGTTTTATCTTGTCGGAAAATGTTGTAGCTAGGGATGGAGATTTCAGTATTTTTGGTGACCTTCCTGAGCCAGGATTCCGACATGGTTAGGACATCCGGGTTGATGGAGTGTGCTAAAGCAGTGAATGTAAAAACCTTAGAGAGTAGGCTTCTAATGTTAACATGCATGAAACCAAGGTTTTACAGTTACATAATTAAACAAATGGGAGTGGAGCTAGGTGCTGCAGGGCCTGGGTTAACCTCAACATCACCAGACGAAAAGAGGAGGAATAGGATAAGGGTACGGCTAAAGGATGTAAGAACTGGTTGTCTAGTGCGTTCAGAACAGAGAGTAAAAGGAGCAGATTTCTGGGTGCGGAAGAATAGATTCAAGGCATAATGTACAGACAATGTTATGGAAGGATGTGAATACAGTGGAGATAAACCTAGGCATTGAGTGATGATGAGAGAGGATTTGTCTCTTTAGGCACCATTTAAGCCAGGTGAGGTCACAGCATGTGTGGGGGGTGAAACAAAAGGGTTTGCTAAGGCATATTGAGCAGGGCTGGAGGCTCTACAGTGAAATAAGACAATAATCACTAACCAGAACAGCAATGGACAAGGAATATTGACATTAGGGAGAGGCATGCGTAGCCGAGTGATCATAGGGTCGAGTGAGTAGCTAGGCGAGCTGGAGACACAGTGATTCAGACAGCTAGCCGGCCGGGGCTAGCAGAAGGGCCTTCGTCGCGATGGAAGAGCCTGTTGAAACCCCCTCGGACAGTTATATCGACAGACCAGTCGTAATGGATCGGCGGGGCGCCGTGTTGGCAGTAAAAGGGTCCAGGCCGATTGGCAAAATAGATATTGTAGTCCAAGAAAATGGCTGATGGACCTCTTCAGCTAGCCGGGAGATGGGATAAGCTTGAGGCTATCTCCAGGCTAATTGGTGCTTGCTTCGGGACAGAGATGTTAGCCAGGAGTAGTCACTCGGATAGCAGCTAGCTAGCCGGAAATGTGGAGATGTGGTAGAGAAAAAGCAGTCCGATATGCTCTGGGTTGATATCGCGCTGTGCAGACTGGCAGGAATTGACCGGGCTGATGTCCGAGTTAACGCTTATGACCGCTAGCAGTGGCTAACTAACTACTAGCTAGTTATCTGGCTAGCTCCTGATGGGTTCTAAAGGGTATAAAAATAGCAGATCCGTACCACATTGGGTGAGACGGGTTGCAGGAGGTTATGTTCAGTCCATAAATGGGAATTGAGATGAAAAAATACCAAAAAATGTATACGAAATATATACGAAGAAAAATATATATACATGGGAAGGGACGGGACGGGACAAGACAACAGACATCTGACTGCTACGCCATCTTGGATTGTCTATGGTTATTTTGCTTACAGCTAATTGCTCACTGCCAACCTGTAACATCTTATTGATTTCGTACAGAATAATTATTGGTTTCCAAATACAACTTCGGTCATGTAAATAACTGTTAGGATACAAATTTTCAATCCACTGGTGTCACCTTGTGTGACAATAGAAATCTGTGTTTCACCAGGCACAGTAAAATCACTTGGCTGCAAATGTTACCATATACCTGAGAAAGCCTTCAAAACAGAAATATAACTACTTTAGGTGATGCTTTATTGCCATGGTAATTTAGAATGTCCAGGCAATTAGCATAATGGTTATTGCAGTCGTTTCACAGATAAAAAAATGGCCATTCCAAACACTAAGATCATTTGCATAATGCTAGTTGAATCTCCCATGGTAACAGTGCCATTCCAAACACTAAGATCATTTGCATAATGCCAGCTGAATCTCCCATGGTAACAGTGCCATTTCAAACACTAAGATCATTTGCATAACGCCAGTTGAATCTCCCATGGTAACAGTGCCATTTCAAACACTAAGATCATTTGCATAATGCCAGCTGAATCTCCCATGGTAACAGTGCCATTCCAAACACTAAGATCATTTGCATAATGCCAGCTGAATCTCCCATGGTAACAGTGCCATTCCTAACACTAAGATCATTTGCATAATGCCAGCTGAATCTCCCATGATAACAGTGCCATTTCAAACACTAAGATCATTTGCATAATGCCAGCTGAATCTCCCATGGTAACAGTGCCATTTCAAACACTAAGATCATTTGCATAATGCCAGTTGAATCTCCCATGGTAACAGTGCCATTCCAAACACTAAGATCATTTGCATAATGCCAGCTGAATCTCCCATGGTAACAGTGCCATTTCAAATACTAAGATCATTTGCATAATGCCAGTTGAATCTCCCATGGTAACAGTGCCATTTCAAACACCAAGATCATTTGCATAATGCCAGCTGAATCTCCCATGGTAACAGTGCCATTCCAAACACTAAGATAATTTGCATAATGCCAGCTGAATCTCCCATGGTAACAGTGCCATTCCAAACACTAAGATCATTTGCATAATGCCAGCTGAATCTCCCATGGTAACAGTGCCATTTCAAACACTAAGATCATTTGCATAATGCCAGCTGAATCTCCCATGGTAACAGTGCCATTTCAAACACTAAGATCATTTGCATAATGCCAGTTGAATCTCCCATGGTAACAGTGCCATTCCAAACACTAAGATCATTTGCATAATGCCAGCTGAATCTCCCATGGTAACAGTGCCATTCCAAACACTAAGATAATTTGCATAATGCCAGCTGAATCTCCCATGGTAACAGTGCCATTTCAAACACTAAGATCATTTGCATAATGCCAGTTGAATCTCCCATGGTAACAGTGCCATTCCAAACACTAAGATCATTTGCATAATACCAGTTGAATCTCCCATGGTAACAGTGCCATTCCAAACATTAAGATCATTTGCATAATGCCAGCTGAATCTCCCATGGTAACAGTGCCATTTCAAACACTAAGATCATTTGCAAAATGCCAGTTGAATCTCCCATGGTAACAGTGCCATTTCAAACACTAAGATCATTTGCATAATGCCAGTTGAATCTCCCATGGCAACAGTGCCATTCCTAACACTAAGATCATTTGCATAATGCCAGTTGAATCTCCCATGGTAACAGTGCCATTCCAAACACTAAGATAATTTGCATAATGCCAGTTGAATCTCCCATGGTAACAGTGCCATTCCTAACACTAAGATCATTTGCATAATGCCAGCTGAATCTCCCATGATAACAGTGCCATTTCAAACACTAAGATCATTTGCATAATGCCAGCTGAATCTCCCATGGTAACAGTGCCATTTCAAACACTAAGATCATTTGCATAATGCCAGTTGAATCTCCCATGGTAACAGTGCCATTCCAAACACTAAGATCATTTGCATAATGCCAGCTGAATCTCCCATGGTAACAGTGCCATTTCAAATACTAAGATCATTTGCATAATGCCAGTTGAATCTCCCATGGTAACAGTGCCATTTCAAACACCAAGATCATTTGCATAATGCCAGCTGAATCTCCCATGGTAACAGTGCCATTCCAAACACTAAGATAATTTGCATAATGCCAGCTGAATCTCCCATGGTAACAGTGCCATTCCAAACACTAAGATCATTTGCATAATGCCAGCTGAATCTCCCATGGTAACAGTGCCATTTCAAACACTAAGATCATTTGCATAATGCCAGCTGAATCTCCCATGGTAACAGTGCCATTTCAAACACTAAGATCATTTGCATAATGCCAGTTGAATCTCCCATGGTAACAGTGCCATTCCAAACACTAAGATCATTTGCATAATGCCAGCTGAATCTCCCATGGTAACAGTGCCATTCCAAACACTAAGATCATTTGCATAATGCCAGCTGAATCTCCCATGGTAACAGTGCCATTTCAAACACTAAGATCATTTGCATAATGCCAGTTGAATCTCCCATGGTAACAGTGCCATTCCAAACACTAAGATCATTTGCATAATACCAGTTGAATCTCCCATGGTAACAGTGCCATTCCAAACACTAAGATCATTTGCATAATGCCAGCTGAATCTCCCATGGTAACAGTGCCATTTCAAACACTAAGATCATTTGCAAAATGCCAGTTGAATCTCCCATGGTAACAGTGCCATTTCAAACACTAAGATCATTTGCATAATGCCAGTTGAATCTCCCATGGCAACAGTGCCATTCCTAACACTAAGATCATTTGCATAATGCCAGTTGAATCTCCCATGGTAACAGTGCCATTCCAAACACTAAGATAATTTGCATAATGCCAGTTGAATCTCCCATGGTAACAGTGCCATTCCAAACACTAAGATCATTTGCATAATGCCAGCTGAATCTCCCATGGTAACAGTGCCATTTCAAACACTAAGATCATTTGCATAATGCCAGTTGAATCTCCCATGGTAACAGTGCCATTCCAAACACTAAGATCATTTGCATAATGCCAGTTGAATCTCCCATGGTAACAGTGCCATTCCAAACACTAAGATCATTTGCATAATGCCAGCTGAATCTCCCATGGTAACAGTGCCATTCCAAACACTAAGATCATTTGCATAATGCCAGTTGAATCTCCCATGGTAACAGTGCCATTCCAAACACTAAGATCATTTGCATAATGCCAGCTGAATCTCCCATGGTAACAGTGCCATTCCAAACACTAAGATCATTTGCATAATGCCAGTTGAATCTCCCATGGTAACAGTGCCATTTCAAACACACAAAAAGCAGGAAAAATACAAAAGACAGCAGAATGTAAAGTGGCCATGCTAGAGGATGGCACAATTCAGTAGTAGAGTAGACCCTCCCACAGCTGAGGCTTATAAGGTATAATATAGTCAAACCTATTGATGATTTACCATGTACTGTATAATGGCTGGATGGATCTTGAAATTATCCTGTAAAAATTATAATTTTAAACGAATGGCATATTAATTTATATTCCTGTCTCTATTCTCATCCCTAGTTGTCTGTCATTGTTGTGCAATGTTATAGCTATAAACATATATGAATTAATGATTTGCCGTTTACAATGGATGGAATCCAACCGCTGGATCAATAAATGAGTGTAGGCCTGCTGCGAATGAACACAAACTAAGCCATAGTAGTGCAATGCATCTGACTTCACTGTGTCAAAGTTTAAAATAAATACACTTGTTCATGTATTTATTTATTTGTTAGGGACAGATACAAAGATGAAAGGTTTTAACTGTATCCATCTCTATCAGATTAGGCTATTATTATCTACTTATATATACTGAACAAAAATATAAAAGAACATGTAGTGTTGTAGTGTTGGTCCCATGTTTCATAAGCTGAAATAAAACATCCCAGAAAAGTTCCATATGCACAAAAGCATATTTCTCTCCTATGTTGTGCACAAATGTATTTACATCCCTGTTCTTGAGCATTTATCTTTTGGCAAGATAATCCATCCACCTGACAGACATGATCATTACACAGGTGCAAATTGTGCTGGGGGCAATAAAAGGCCACTCTAAAATGTGCAGTTTTGTCACAACACAATGCCACAGATGTCTCATGTTTTGAGGGAGTATACAATTGGCATGCAGAATGCAGGAATGTCCACCAGAACTGTTGCCAGAGAATTGAATGTTCATTTCTATACCCTATTCAACGTTGTTTTAGAGAATTTGGCAGTATGTTCAACCGGCTTCACAACCACAGACCACATATAACCATGCCACCCCAATACCTCCACATCTGGCTTCTTCACCTGTGGGATCATCTGAGACCAACCACCCGGACATATGATGAAATGGAGGAGTATTTCACCCCCGCTCAGCAAGGAAGAAGCCACTGCTCCCAAACCACCATAAAAAAGCCAGACTACGGTTTGCAACTGCACATGTGGACAAAGATTGTACTTTTTGGAGAAATGACCTCTGGTCTAATAAAACAAAATAATAGAACTGTTTGCCATAATGACCATCGTTATGTTTGGGGGAAAAAGGGGGAGGCTTGCAAGCTGAAGAACATCATCCCAACCGTGAAGCACAGGTGTGGCAGCATCATGTTGTGGGGGTGCTTTGCTGCAGGAGGGACTGGTGCACTTCACAAAATAGATTGCATCATGAGGAGAGAAAATTATGTGGATATATTGAAGCAACATCTCAAGACATCAGTCAGGAAGTTAAAGCTTGTTCACAAATGGGTCTTCCAAATGGACAATGACCCCAAGGATACTTCCAAAGTTGTGGCAAAATGGCTTAAGGACAACAAGGTCAAGGTATTGGAGTGGCCATCACAAAGCCCTGACCTCAATTCTATAGAAAATTTGTGGGCAGAACTGAAAAAGCGTGTGCGAGCAAGGAGGCCAACAAACCTGACTCAGTTACACCAGCTCTGTCAGGAGAAATGGGCCAAAATTCACCCAACTTATTGTGGGAAGCTCGTGGAAGGCTACCTGAAATGTTTGACCCAAGTTATATAATTGAAAGGAAATGCTACCAAATACCAATTAAGTGTATGTAAACTTCTGACCACTGGGAATGTAATGAAAGAAATAAAGGCTGAAATAAATAATTCTCTCTGCTATTATTCTGACATTTCACATTCTGAAAATAAAGTGGTGATCCTAACTGACCTAAGACAGGGGATATTTACTAGGATGTAATGTCAGGAATTGTAAAAAAACTAAGTATAAACTTATTTGGCTAATGTGTATGTAAACTTCCGACTTCAACTGTATATACTATATTCAAGTTGGATGGGTTCCGCTGGTGTACAGCAATCAATTGGATTTAGGTCTGGGCTTTGTCCAGGCCATTCCAAGACATTCAAATGTTTCCGCTTAAACCACTCGAGTGTTGCTTTAGCAGTATGCTTAGGGTCATTGTCCTGCTGGAAGGTGAACCTCCATCCCACTCTCAAATCTTTGGAAGAGAGAATTTCAAGAATTTCCCTGTATTTAGCTCCATCCATCGTTCCTTCAATACTGACCTGTTTCCCAGTCCCTGCCGATGAAAAACATCCCCATGTTGTTCTCGGGAAGTGAAAGGTGTTGGGTTTGCGCCAGACATAGCATTTTCCTTGATGGCCAAAAAGCTCAATTTTAGTCTCTTCTAACCAGAGTACCTTCTTCCATATGTTTGGGGAGTCTCCCTCATGTCTTTTGGTGAACACCAAACGTGTTTGCTTATTTTTTTCTTTAAGCAATGGCTTTTTTGATATATATTTTATTTTCTGTCCACTCTTCCGTAAAGCCCAACTCTGTGGAGTGCGTGGCATAAAGTGGTCCTGTGGACAGATACTCCAATCTCCACTGTGGAGCTTTGCAGCTCCTTCAGGGTCATCTTTGGTCTCTTTGTTGTCTCTCTGATTAATGCCCTCCTTGCCTGGTCTGTGAGTTTGCCTCTCTTGGCAGGTTTGTTGTGGTGCCATATTCTTTCCATTTTTTAATAATAGATTTAATGGTGCTCTGTGGGATGTTCAAAGTTTCAGATATTTTTATATAACACAACCCTGATCTGTACTTCTCCACAACTTTGTCCCTGACCTGTTTGAAGAGCGCCTTGGTCTTCATAGTGCCGCTTGCTTGATGGTGCTCCTTGTTAATGTCACACCTTGACCTTAGAGAGCCTTTTTATTTCTCTATTTGGTTAGGTTAGGGTGTGATTTGGGTGTGCATTTGGGTGTGCATTCTAGTTTGTCTGTTTCTTTGTTGGCCGGGTATGGTTCCCAATCAGAGGCAGCTGTCTATTGTTGTATCTGATTGTGGATCATACTTAGGCAGCCTTTTTTCCACCTTTAGTTTGTGGGATCTTGTTTGTGTTTAGTTGCTTTCTGCACTGCATGCAGCTTTACATTCGTTTTTGTATTTTACATTTTTTGGTGTCATTTAAATAAAAGTAGAATGTACGCCTACCACGCTGCACCTTGGTCCAATCCATCTCTAAACGATCGTGACAGTTTTGTGGTGTTGCAGGTTTTGTGGCCGTTCAGAACAGGTGTATATATACTGAGGTCATGTGACAGATCATGTGACACTTAGATTGCACACAGGTGGACTTTATTTAGCTAATTATGTGACTTCTGAAGGTAATTGGTTACACCAGATCTTATTTAGGAGCTTCATAGCGAAGGGGATGAAGACATACTGCACGCACACACCACTTTTCCCTTTTAAATGTTTTATTTTTTATTTTTGGAACAAGTTATTTTTTCTATTTCACTTCAACAATTTTGATTTTTTTGTGTATGTCCATTACAGGAAATCCAAATAAAAATCCATTAAAATTACAGGTTGTAATGAAACAAAATAGGAAAAAACATCTCTGCAGCACTCCACCAACCAGGCCTTTATGGTAGAGTGACCAGACAGAAGCCACTTCTCAGTAAAAGGCACATTTGCCAAAAGGCACCAAAAGGACTCTCAGACCATGAGAAACAAGATTCTCTGGTCTGATTAATAAGAACTCTTTGACCTGAATGCCAAGCGTCATGTTTGGAGGAAGCCTGGCACCATCCCTACAGTGAAGCATGGTGGTGGCAGCATCATGTCTGGAGGAAGCCTGGCACCATCCCTACAGTGAAGCATGGTGGTGGCAGCATCATGTCTGGAGGAAGCCTGGCACCATCCCTACAGTGAAGCATGGTGGTGGCAGCATCATGTCTGGGCGAAGCCTGGCACCATCCCTACAGTGAAGCATGGTGGTGGCAGCGTCATGTCTGGAGGAAGCCTGGCACCATCCCTACAGTGAAGCATGGTGGTGGCAGCATCATGTCTGGAGGAAGCCTGGCACCATCCCTACAGTGAAGCATGGTGGTGGCAGCGTCATGTCTGGAGGAAGCCTGGCACCATCCCTACAGTGAAGCATGGTGGTGGCAGCATCATGTCTGGGCGAAGCCTGGCACCATCCCTACAGTGAAGCATGGTGGTGGCAGCGTCATGTCTGGAGGAAGCCTGGCACCATCCCTACAGTGAAGCATGTTGGTGCAGCATCATGTCTGGAGGAAGCCTGGCACCATCCCCACAGTGAAGGATGTTGGTGGCAGCGTCATGTTTGGAGGAAGCCTGGCACCATCCCTACAGTAAAGCATGGTGGTGGCAGCATCATGTCTGGAGGAAGCCTGGCACCATCCCCACAGTGAAGGATGGTGGTGGCAGCATCATGTCTGGAGGAAGCCTGGCACCATCCCTACAGTGAAGCATGGTGGTGGCAGCATCATGTCTGGAGGAAGCCTGGCACCATCCCTACAGTGAAGCATGGTGGTGGCAGCATCATGTCTGGAGGAAGCCTGGCACCATCCCTACAGTGAAGCATGGTGGTGGCAGCATCATGTCTGGAGGAAGCCTGGCACCATCCCTACAGTGAAGCATGGTGGTGGCAGCATCATGTTTTTCAGCGGCAGGGACTGAAATCGCTGCCAAAGGTACTTCGACAAAGTACTGAGTAAAGGTTCTGAATGCATATGTAAATGTGATATTTTAGATGTTAATTTTTCATACATTTTTAAAAATGTCAAAAATCCTGTTTTTGCTTTGTCATTATGGAGCATTGTGTGGAGATTGATGAGGAACATTTTTTAAAAACATTTTAGAATAAGACTGTAACGTAACAAAATGTGGATAAAGTCAAGAGGTCAAGGTGTCTGAATACTTTCCGAATTTTTCCGGAAAGTATTCAGACACCTTGACTTTATCCACATTTTGTTACGTTACAGTCTTATTCTAAAATGAGTGCAGTAACACCAACACATGAGTGTTTTTAGCTTGATCATTTTATCTGATGGCTAATTACACACTGACACCTTTAAATACACAAACGCATGTGCACATGAGCACACACAAACTCTGATAACATTGTTATACTGCTTGTTACATGTTGCATACTTCTCTCTCTCTCAGTAGCACCGTCTCCATCATCTCCTCTCTTCATTAAAGCATAATGTCAGCAGCACCGCAACAAAGGGACAGTTCACTGAGAAGAGAGGTGAGGATTCTGGTTGGTTTGTGAGCGCAGCTCAGTTGAGGTTCAGGGAGAGAGAGATGGGTTCAGTTGAGGTTCAGGGCGAGAGAGAGACAGGTTCAGTTGAGGTTCAGGGAGAGAGAGAGATGGGTTCAGTTGAGGTTCAGGGAGAGAGAGAGACAGGTTCAGTTGAGGTCCAGGGAGAGAGAGAGACGGGTTCAGTTGAGGTTTAGGGAGAGAGAGAGACGGGTTCAGTTGAGGTTCAGGGAGAGAGAGAGATGGGTTCAGTTGAGGTTTAGGGAGAGAGAGAGAGAGACAGGTTCAGTTGAGGTTCAGGGAGAGAGAGAGACGGGTTCAGTTGAGGTTCAGGGAGAGAGAGAGATGGGGCTTTGATCAGTCGTACTAGAATATGTCCTCTATTGAATTTAGATTTTACTCTCTTAACTCTAGCTTCGCATTGTATGTTTAAATGCATTTAACTTTTTTCAAACAAACAATTCATAACCGAAAATTTGAGGTTTTGAAGTATTAAGCATTCTGAGACTGTCCCAGCCTGAATTGGACAACGAAGCTGCCCCCGGGCGAACGCTGACTTTGAAGTGTAGATTAAGGGGAGTGATTTGGCAAAGCCAAATTGGGTCCGTTGGTCTGTGCCGGTGTGTCTTGTTTAAACAGAGCTTCATCCAACAACAGAAATAGACAGACTGACATATTTTCTAACAATCGGGCTGTGAGTAATGTGCTGCGTGGGATATTTAGATCAACCCGGATAAATCAAACACTCACTTCTTTTATCTAACTGAAGTTTGAAGCAGCAAATCAATGCCTGACCCCTTCAATTTTCCGTGGTAAAGTTCAAAGGTCGTGAAGGAGTATGAAAGGCAAGTGACCTGCTGAGGGGGACGTGGATGTGGAAGGGAGAAGTGGTCCTGGGAACGAGGGGAAAAGGTGAGGAACCCTGAGAAAGCATGCAGCCAGTGTGTGACACCATCTCTCTCTCTCGCTCTCTTTCTCTCGCTCTCTCTCTTTCTCTCTCTCTCTCTCTCTCTCTCTCTCCCCCTCTCTCTCCATCTGCTCCCTCTCTCTCCCTCTGCTCCCCCTCTGCTCCCTCTCTCTCCCTCTGCTCACACTCTTTCCCTCTGCTCCCTCTTTCTCCCTCTGCTCCCTCTCTCTCCCTCTGCTCCCTCTCTCTCCCTCTGCTCCCTCTCTCTCCCTCTGCTCCCTCTCTCTCCCTCTGCTCCCTCTCTCTCCCTCTCTCTCCCTCTGCTCCCTCTATTCCCCCTCTCTCCCTCTTCTCCATCTCGCTACTTTCTCTCTTCTCTCTCCCTTGTATTCGCTCTTTCCAACCCCCCCTCTCCCTCGCCCACCCTCCTTCTCCCCCTCACCCAACATGTTCCCAGGCCTCCTGTACTATTGTAGTGCTTCACTTCGCTGAATGTTTGACCGCAGTGGAGAACACCAATCATAAGAGGAAAACAATCTGTCAGAACACAAACTCACAAATCACAAAGGACCCGACAAATAGATAGCCTGAGAATCAAATCAACACAGCAGCAGGGAGCTATCTTAACAGAGGTTTGCCTGCCTGTCTGAACAGTGGAAGCTGGGCTGGAGAGTTCTTCTCAGTTCCACCCTGTGGTTAATATGGTGTGTATGTGAGAACAGTGGAACCTGGGGTAAAGTACTGTTCTCAGTGACACCCTGTGGTTGAGTTAGATGGATTAGTTGAAGTTGGCACTGATATTGTATAGTAACTGGGAATAGATTCCCCTACCTCTGTATCAAATCAAATCAAACTTTACTTGTCATGCGCCGAATACAACAAGTGTAGACTTTACGGTGAAATGCTTTACTTACAAGCCCTTAACCAACAGTGCAGTTCAAGAAGAGTTAAGAAAATATTTACCAGGTAGGCTAAAATAAAAAGTAATAAGAAAAAGCAACACAATAAGAATAACAATAATGAGGCTATATACAGTGCCTTGCGAAAGTATTCGGCCCCCTTGAACTTTGCGACCTTTTGCCACATTTCAGGCTTCAAACATAAAGATATAAAACTGTATTTTTTTGTGAAGAATCAACAACAAGTGGGACACAATCATGAAGTGGAACGACATTTATTGGATATTTCAAACTTTTTTAACAAATCAAAAACGGAAAAATTGGGCGTGCAAAATTATTCAGCCCCTTTACTTTCAGTGCAGCAAACTCTCTCCAGAAGTTCAGTGAGGATCTCTGAATGATCCAATGTTGACCTAAATGACTAATGATGATAAATACAATCCACCTGTGTGTAATCAAGTCTCCGTATAAATGCACCTGCACTGTGATAGTCTCAAAGGTCCGTTAAAAGCGCAGAGAGCATCATGAAGAACAAGGAACACACCAGGCAGGTCCGAGATACTGTTGTGAAGAAGTTTAAAGCCGGATTTGGATACAAAAAGATTTCCCAAGCTTTAAACATCCCAAGGAGCACTGTGCAAGTGATAATATTGAAATGGAAGGAGTATCAGACCACTGCAAATCTAACAAGACCTGGCCGTCCCTCTAAACTTTCAGCTCATACAAGGAGAAGACTGATCAGAGATGCAGCCAAGAGGCCCATGATCACTCTGGATGAACTGCAGAGATCTACAGCTGAGGTGGGAGACTCTGTCCATAGGTGTAACGGTTTTCTAGGTGAGAAGGAGAGTCGGACCAAAATGCGGCGTGTCTATTGCAATCCATGTTTAATGAAGTAACACACTAAACACAAACACTACCAAAACAATAAACTTAACGAAAACCGAAACAGCCTATACTTGTGTAACCTAACACAGAACAATGACATCAGGACACTAAGGACAATCACCCACGACAAACTCAAAGAATATGGCTGCCTAAATATGGTTCCCAATCAGAGACAACGATAAACACCTGCCTCTGATTGAGAACCACTTCAGACAGCCATAGACTTAGCTAGAACACCCCACTAGCTACAATCCCCATACATACACACCACATACAAAAACCCCATGCCACACCCTGGCCTGACCAAATAAATGAAGATAAACACAAAATACTTTGACCAGGGTGTGACAGAACCCCCCCCCCTAAGGTGCGGACTCCCGAACGCACCTCAAAACAATAGGGAGGGTCCGGGTGGGCGTCTGTCCATGGTGGCGGCTCCGGCGCGGGACGTGGACCCCACTCAATCAATGTCTTAGTCCCTTCTCCTCGCTTCCCTGGATAGTCCACCCTCGCCGCCGACCATGGCCTAGTAGTCCTCACCCAGAACCCCACTGGACTGAGGAGCAGATCGGGACTGAGGGGCAGCTCGGGACTGAGGCAGCTCGGAACTGAGGGGAAGCTCAGGAGTGAGAGGAAGCTCAGGAGTGAGAGGAAGCTCAGGAGTGAGAGGAAGCTCAGGCAGGTTGATGAATCTACCAGATCCTGGCTGGCTGGTGGTTTCGGCAGATCCTGGCTGGCAGATCCTGGCTGACTGGCAGATCTGGAAGAGTCTGGTCGACTGGCAGATCTGGAAGAGTCTGGTCGACTGGCAGATCTGGAAGAGTCTGGTCGACTGGCAGATCTGGAAGAGTCTGGTCGACTGGCAGATCTGGAAGAGTCTGGTCGACTGGCAGATCTGGAAGAGTCTGGTCGACTGGCAGATCTGGAAGAGTCTGGTCGACTGGCAGATCTGGAAGAGTCTGGTCGACTGGCAGATCTGGGAGAGTCTGGTCGACTGGCAGATCTGGCTGCTCCATGCTGACTGGCTGCTCCATGATGACTGGCAGCTCTGGCTGCTCCATGCTGACTGGCTGCTCCATGCTGACTGGCAGCTCTGGCTGCTCCATGCTGACTGGCTGCTCCATGCTGACTGGCAGCTCTGGCTGCTCCATGCTGACTGGCTGCTCCATGCTGACTGGCAGCTCTGGCTGCTCCATGCTGACTGGCTGCTCCATGCTGACTGGCTGCTCCATGCTGACTGGCGGCCCTGGCTGCTCCATGCTGACTGGCGGCCCTGGCTGCTCCATGCTGACTGGCGGCCCTGGCTGCTCCATGCTGACTGGCGGCCCTGGCTGCTCCATGCTAACTGGCAGCTCTGGCGGCTCCTTGCAGACTGGCAGCTCTGGCGGCTCCTTGCAGACTGGCAGCTTTGGCGGCATCCTGCAGACAGGCAGCTCTGGCGGCTCCTTGCAGACTGGCAGCTCCTTGCAGACTGGCAGCTCTATGCAGACTGGCAGCTCTATGCAGACTGGCAGCTCCTTGCAGACTGGCAGCTCCTTGCAGACTGGCAGCTCCTTGCAGACTGGCAGCTCTATGCAAACTGGCAGCTCTATGCAAACTGGCAGCTCTATGCAAACTGGCAGCTCCTTGCAAACTGGCAGTTCTGAACAGGCGGGAGACTCCGGCAGCGCTGTAGAGAAGGAAGGCTCTAACAGCGCTAAACAGGCGGGAGACTCCGACAGCGCTGGAGAGGAGGAGGGCTCCGACAGCGCTGGACAGGCGAGGCGCACTGTAGGCCTGATGCGTGGTGCTGGCACTGGTGGTACTGGGCCGAGGACACGCACAGGAAGCCTGGTGCGGGGAGCTGCTACCGGAGGGCTGGGGTGTGGAGGTGGCACAGGATGGGTTAGACCGTGAAGGCGTACTGGAGATCTTGAGAGTGGTGCTGGCACAGGACGTGCAAGGCTAGGGAGGTGCACAGGAGGCCTGGTACATGAGACTGGCACCATCTTCACCAGCCGACTAACACGCACCTCAGGACGAGTATGGAGCGCTGACCCAGGTGCCATCAAATCCCCGACACGCTCCGTCGGGCGAATTCCATGTTTAAAACACCAACACAGCAACTCCCTCATTTCTCTCTCCTCCAATTTACCCATTAACTCCTTCACAGTCTCTGTTTCGTTCACCTCCAACACCGGCTCTGGTTCTGGTCTCCTCCTTGGCTCCTCACGATAAACAGGGAGAGTTGGCTCAGGTCTGGCTCCTGACTCTGCCACACTCTCCCTGAGCCCCCCCCAAGAAATTTTTGGGGCTGACTCTGGGGCCTCCGTCCGCGCCGCCTTGCTTGCTTCGCAAACTCCATTCTCCTATATCCTTCCGCGCACTGCTCCATCGAATCCCAGGCGGGCTCCGGCACTCTCCCTGGGTCGACCGCCCACCTGTCTATCTCCTCCCAAGAAGTATAGTCCATACTGTACTCCACTTTGGGCTGTTCCTGCCTGTTGACACGCTGCTTGGTCCCTTTGTGGTGGGTGATTCTGTAACGGTTTTCTAGGTGAGAAGGAGAGTCGGACCAAAATGCGGCATGTCTATTGCAATCCATGTTTAATGAAGTAACACACTAAACACAAACACTACCAAAACAATAAACTTAACGAAAACCGAAACAGCCTATACTTGTGTAACCTAACACAGAACAATGACATCAGGACACTAAGGACAATCATACCATGACAAACTCAAAGAATATGGCTGCCTAAATATGGTTCCCAATCAGAGACAACGATAAACACCTGCCTCTGATTGAGAACCACTTCAGACAGCCATAGACTTAGCTAGAACACCCCACTAGCTACAATCCCCATACATACACACCACATACAAAAACCCCATGCCACACCCTGGCCTGACCAAATAAATGAAGATAAACACAAAATACTTTGACCAGGGTGTGACAATAGGACAACAATCAGTTGTATATTGCACAAATCTGGCCTTTATGGAAGAGTGGCAAGAAGAAAGACATTTCTTAAAGATATCCATAAAAAGTGTTGTTTAAAGTTTGCCACAAGCCACCTGGGAGACACACCAAACATGTGGAAGAAGGTGCTCTGGTCAGATGAAACCAAAATTGAACTTTTTGGCAACAATGCAAAACGTTATGTTTGGCGTAAAAGCAACACAGCTCATCACACTGAACACACCATCCCCACTGTCAAACATGGTGGTGGCAGCATCATGGTTTGGGCCTGCTTTTCTTTAGCAGGGACAGGGAAGATGGTTAAAATTGATGGGAAGATGGATGGAGCCAAATACAGGACCATTCTGGAAGAAAACCTGATGGAGTCTGCAAAAGACCTGAGACTGGGACGGAGATTTGTCTTCCAACAAGACAATGATCCAAAACATAAAGCAAAATCTACAATGGAATGGTTCAAAAATAAACATATCCAGGTGTTAGAATGGCCAAGTCAAAGTCCAGACCTGAATCCAATCGAGAATCTGTGGAAAGAACTGAAAACTGCTGTTCACAAATGCTCTCCATCCAACCTCACTGAGCTCGAGCTGTTTTGCAAGGAGGAATGGCAAAAAATGTCAGTCTCTCGATGTGCAAAACTGATAGAGACATACCCCAAGCGACTTACAGCTGTAATCACAGCAAAAGGTGGCGCTACAAAGTATTAACTTAAGGGGGCTGAATAATTTTGCACGCCCAATTTTTCCGTTTTTGATTTGTTAAAAAAGTTTGAAATATCCAATAAATGTCGTTCCACTTCATGATTGTGTCCCACTTGTTGTTGATTCTTCACAAAAAAATACAGTTTTATATCTTTATGTTTGAAGCCTGAAATGTGGCAAAAGGTCGCAAAGTTCAAGGGGGCCGAATACTTTCGCAAGGCACTGTACAGGGGCACCGGTACCGAGTCAGTGTGTGGGGTACAGGTTAGTTGAGGTAATCTGTACATGTAGGTGGGGGTGAAGTGACTATGCATTGCTAACAAACAGCAAGTAGCAGCAGTGTACTAAAGGGGGGGGGGTCAATGTAAATTGTCCGGTGGCGATTTTATTAATCTTTCAGCAGTCTAATGGCTTGGGGGTAGAAGCTGTTGAGGAGCCTTTTGGTCCTAGACTTGATGCTCCGGTACTGCTTGCCGTGCGGTAGCAGAGAAAACAGTCTATAACTTGGGTGACTGGACAATTTTATGGGCTTTCCTCTGACACCGCCTATTATACAGGTCCTGGATGGCAGGAAGCTTGGCCCCAGTGATGTACTGGGCCGTACCCACTACCCTCTGTAGTGCCTTATGGTCAGATGCCGAGCAGTTGCCATACCAGGCGCTGATGCAACCATGCTCTCGATGGTGCAGCTGTAGAACCTTTGGAGGATCTGAGGACCCATGCCAAACCTTTTCAGTCTCCTGAGGGGGAAAAGGTTTTGTCGTGCCCTCTTCATGTTTGGACCATGTGGACACCAAGGAACTTGAAGCTCTCGACCAGCTCCACTGCAGCCCCATCAATGTTAATGGGGGCCTGTTCGGCCCCTCCTTTTCCTGTAGTCCATGATCAGCTCCTTTGTTTTGCTCACATTGAGGGAGAGGTTGTTGTCTTTGCACCACACTGCCAATTCTCTGACCTCCTCCCTATAGGCTGTCTCATCATTGTCGGTGATCAGGCTTACCACTGTTGTGTCATCCGCAAACTTAATGATGGTGTTGGAGTCGTGTTTGGCCACACAGTACATACCCCTGAGAGGCCCCAGTTTTAAGGATCAGCGTGGCAGACATGTTGTTGCCTACTCTTTCCACCTGGGGGCGGCCCGTCAGGAAGTCCAGGATCCAGTTGCAGAGGGATGTGTTCAGTCCCAGAGTCCTTAGCTTAGTGATGACGTTCATGGGCACTATGGTGTTGAATGCTGATCTGTAGTCAATGAACAGCATTCTCACAGTGTTCCTTTTGTCCAGGTGATAAAGGGCAGCGTGGAGTGCGATTGAGAATGCTAGTTCGTTGATAGTTCGTTGGTGCCTGTGGATCTGTGGATCTGTTGGGGCGATATGTGAATTGGAGTGGGTCTACGGTGTCCAGGAGGATGCTGTTGATGTGAGCCATCACCAGCCTTTCAAAGCACTTCATGGCTACCAACGTGAGTGCCACTGGGCGGTAATCATTTAGGCATGTTACCTTCGCTTCCTTGGGCACAGTGACTATGGTGGTCTGCTTGAAACATGTAGGTATTACAGACTTGGTTAGGGAGAGTTTGAAAATGTCAGTGAAGACACTTGCCAGTTGGTCTGTGCATGCTTTGAGTACACGTTCTGGTAATCCATGTGGCCCATCGGCTTTGTGAATGTTGACCTGTTTAAAGGTTTTGTTCACATCGGCTACCGAGAGAGTTATCACACAGTCATCTAGAACAGCTGGTGCTCTCGTGCATGCTTCAGTGTTGCTTGCCTCGAAGCGAGCAAAAAGGCATTTAGCCCGGCCGGTAGGCTCGCGTCACTGGGCAGCTCACGTCTGGGTTTCCTTTTGTAGTCCGTAATAGTTTTCAAGCCCTGCCACATCTGACGAGCTTCAGAGCCGGTGTAGTAGGATTAAACCCTAATCCTGTATTGATGCTTTGCTTGTTTGATGGTTTGTCTGAGGGCATAGCAGGATTTCTTATAATCATCCGGATTAGTCTCCCGCTCCTTGAAAGCGGCAGCTCTAGCCTCTAGCCTTTATCCGGATGTTAGCTGTAATCCATGGCTTCTGGTAGGGATATGTACGTACAGTCACTGTGGGGACGACGTCATCGATGCACTTATTGATGAAGCTGATGACTGAGGTGGTGTAATCCAATATGCCATTGGATGAATATGCCATTGGATGAACATATTCCAGTCTGTGCTAGCAAAACAGTCCTGTAGTGTAGCATCCGCGTCATCTGACCACTTCCGTATTGAGCGAGTCACTGGTACTTCCTGCTTTAGTTTTTGCTTGTAAGCAGGATAGAATAATGGTCAGATTTGCCAAATGGAGGTCGGGGGAGAGCTTTGTACGCATCTCTGTGTGTGGAGTAAAGGTGGTCTAGGATACATTTTTTCTCTGGTTGCACATGTGACATGCTGGTAAAAATGTGGTAAAACTTATTTAGTTTGCCTGCATTAAAGTCCCCGGCCACTAGGAGTGCCTCTTCTGGGTGAGCATTTTCCTATTTGCTTATGGCCTTGTAGAGTTGGTTGCTATTCTGCTGACGTTGTAACATAATGTTCACACTGAACACACTCCCTTCCCTCATGATTAAAATCTGGCTTCATTCGTTCTTCACTGTGTCAGTCAGGTCTACAGAGTTTTTTGTACTTATAACACCAAGTACAACTACTTGGTGTTATAAGTACAAAAAACTCTGTAGACCTGACTGACACAGTGAAGAACGAATGAGGCCAGATTTGAATCATGTTCAATGTGCTACATTGAGGGAAGGGAGTGTGTTCAGTTACAGGGTTTTGGAACCAGACAACCCACCAGTTACAGGGTTTTGGGAACCAGACAACCCACCAGTTACAGGGTTTTGGAACCAGACAACCCACCAGTTACAGGGTTTTGGGAACCAGACAACCCACCAGTTACAGGGTTTTGGGAACCAGACAACCCACCAGTTACAGGGTTTTGGGAACCAGACAACCCACCAGTTACAGGGTTTTGGAACCAGACAACCCACCAGTTACAGGGTTTTGGAACCAGACAACCCACCAGTTACAGGGTTTTGGAACCAGACAACCCACCAGTTACAGGGTTTTGGGAACCAGACAACCCACCAGTTACAGGGTTTTGGAACCAGAACCCACCAGTTACAGGGTTTTGGGAACCAGACAATCGACCAGTTACAGGGATTTGGAAACAGACAACCCACCAGTTACAGGGTTTTGGAACCAGACAACCCACCAGTTACAGGGTTTTGGGAACCAGACAACCCACCAGTTACAGGGTTTTGGAACCAGACAACCCACCAGTTACAGGGATTTGGAAACAGACAACCCACCAGTTACAGGGTTTTGGAACCAGACAACCCACCAGTTACAGGGATTTGGAACCAGACAACCGAAAAGTTACAGGGTTTTGGAACCAGACAACCCACCAGTTACAGGGTTTTGGAACCAGACAACCCACCAGTTACAGGGATTTGGAACCAGACAACCCACCAGTTACAGGGTTTTGGAACCAGACAACCCACCAGTTAAAGGGTTTTGGAACCAGACAACCCACCAGTTACAGGGATTTGGAAACAGACAACCCACCAGTTACAGGGTTTTGGAAACAGACAACCCGCCAGTTACAGGGTTTTGGAACCAGACAACCCACCAGTTACAGGGTTTTGGAACCAGACAACCCACCAGTTACAGGGTTTTGGAACCAGACAACCCACCAGTTACAGGGTTTTGGAACCAGACAACCCACCAGTTACAGGGTTTTGGGAACCAGACAACCCACCAGTTACAGGGTTTTGGAACCAGAACCCACCAGTTACAGGGTTTTGGGAACCAGACAATCGACCAGTTACAGGGATTTGGAAACAGACAACCCACCAGTTACAGGGTTTTGGAACCAGACAACCCACCAGTTACAGGGTTTTGGGAACCAGACAACCCACCAGTTACAGGGATTTGGAACCAGACAACCCACCAGTTACAGGGTTTTGGAACCAGACAACCCACCAGTTACAGGGTTTTGGAACCAGACAACCCACCAGTTACAGGGATTTGGAAACAGACAACCCACCAGTTACAGGGTTTTGGAAACAGACAACCCGCCAGTTACAGGGATTTGGAACCAGACAACCCACCAGTTACAGGGTTTTGGAACCAGACAACCCACCAGTTACAGGGTTTTGGGAACCAGACAACCCACCAGTTACAGGGTTTTGGAAACAGACAACCCGCCAGTTACAGGGATTTGGAACCAGACAACCCACCAGTTACAGGGTTTTGGAACCAGACAACCCACCAGTTACAGGGTTTTGGAACCAGACAACCCACCAGTTACAGGGATTTGGAAACAGACAACCCACCAGTTACAGGGTTTTGGAAACAGACAACCCGCCAGTTACAGGGATTTGGAACCAGACAACCCACCAGTTACAGGGTTTTGGAACCAGACAACCCACCAGTTACAGGGTTTTGGGAACCAGACAACCCACCAGTTACAGGGTTTTGGAACCAGACAACCCACCAGTTACAGGGTTTTGGGAACCAGACAACCCACCAGTTACAGGGTTTTGGGAACCAGACAACCCACCAGTTACAGGGTTTTGGGAACCAGAGAACCCACCAGTTACAGGGTTTTGGAACCAGACAACCCACCAGTTACAGGGTTTTGGGAACCAGACAACCCACCAGTTACAGGGTTTTGGAACCAGACAACCCACCAGTTACAGGGATTTGGGAACCAGACAACCCACCAGTTACAGGGTTTTGGAACCAGACAATCCACCAGTTACAGGGTTTTGGAACCAGACAACCCACCAGTTACAGGGTTTTGGAACCAGACAACCCACCAGTTACAGGGTTTTGGAACCAGACAACCCACCAGTTACAGGGTTTTGGAACCAGACAACCCACCAGTTACAGGGATTTGGAACCAGACAATCGACCAGTTACAGGGTTTTGGAACCAGACAACCCACCAGTTACAGGGATTTGGAACCAGACAACCCACCAGTTACAGGGTTTTGGAACCAGACAATCGACCAGTTACAGGGTTTTGGAACCAGACAACCCACCAGTTACAGGGATTTGGATCCAGACAACCCACCAGTTACAGGGTTTTGGAACCAGACAATCGACCAGTTACAGGGTTTTGGAACCAGACAACCCACCAGTTACAGGGTTTTGGAACCAGACAACCCACCAGTTACAGGGTTTTGGGAACCAGACAATCGACCAGTTACAGGGTTTTGGAACCAGACAACCCACCAGTTACAGGGTTTTGGAAACAGACAATCGACCAGTTACAGGGTTTTGGAACCAGACAACCGACCAGTTACAGGGATTTGGGAACCAGACAACCCACCAGTTACAGGGTTTTGGAACCAGACAACCGACCAGTTACAGGGTTTTGGAACCAGACAACCAACCAGTTACAGGGATTTGGGAACCAGACAACCCACCAGTTACAGGGTTTTGGAAACAGACAACCCGCCAGTTACAGGGATTTGGAACCAGACAACCCACCAGTTACAGGGTTTTGGAACCAGACAACCCACCAGTTACAGGGTTTTGGGAACCAGACAACCCACCAGTTACAGGGTTTTGGAACCAGACAACCCACCAGTTACAGGGTTTTGGGAACCAGACAACCCACCAGTTACAGGGTTTTGGGAACCAGACAACCCACCAGTTACAGGGTTTTGGGAACCAGACAACCCACCAGTTACAGGGTTTTGGAACCAGACAACCCACCAGTTACAGGGTTTTGGGAACCAGACAACCCACCAGTTACAGGGTTTTGGAACCAGACAACCCACCAGTTACAGGGATTTGGGAACCAGACAACCCACCAGTTACAGGGTTTTGGAACCAGACAATCCACCAGTTACAGGGTTTTGGAACCAGACAACCCACCAGTTACAGGGTTTTGGAACCAGACAACCCACCAGTTACAGGGTTTTGGAACCAGACAACCCACCAGTTACAGGGTTTTGGAACCAGACAACCCACCAGTTACAGGGATTTGGAACCAGACAATCGACCAGTTACAGGGTTTTGGAACCAGACAACCCACCAGTTACAGGGATTTGGAACCAGACAACCCACCAGTTACAGGGATTTGGAACCAGACAACCGAAAAGTTACAGGGTTTTGGAACCAGACAACCCACCAGTTACAGGGTTTTGGAACCAGACAACCCACCAGTTACAGGGATTTGGAACCAGACAACCCACCAGTTACAGGGTTTTGGAACCAGACAACCCACCAGTTACAGGGTTTTGGAACCAGACAACCCACCAGTTACAGGGATTTGGAAACAGACAACCCACCAGTTACAGGGTTTTGGAAACAGACAACCCGCCAGTTACAGGGATTTGGAACCAGACAACCCACCAGTTACAGGGTTTTGGAACCAGACAACCCACCAGTTACAGGGTTTTGGAACCAGACAACCCACCAGTTACAGGGTTTTGGAACCAGACAACCCACCAGTTACAGGGTTTTGGGAACCAGACAACCCACCAGTTACAGGGTTTTGGAACCAGAACCCACCAGTTACAGGGTTTTGGGAACCAGACAATCGACCAGTTACAGGGATTTGGAAACAGACAACCCACCAGTTACAGGGTTTTGGAACCAGACAACCCACCAGTTACAGGGTTTTGGGAACCAGACAACCCACCAGTTACAGGGATTTGGAACCAGACAACCCACCAGTTACAGGGTTTTGGAACCAGACAACCCACCAGTTACAGGGTTTTGGAACCAGACAACCCACCAGTTACAGGGATTTGGAAACAGACAACCCACCAGTTACAGGGTTTTGGAAACAGACAACCCGCCAGTTACAGGGATTTGGAACCAGACAACCCACCAGTTACAGGGTTTTGGAACCAGACAACCCACCAGTTACAGGGTTTTGGGAACCAGACAACCCACCAGTTACAGGGTTTTGGAAACAGACAACCCGCCAGTTACAGGGATTTGGAACCAGACAACCCACCAGTTACAGGGTTTTGGAACCAGACAACCCACCAGTTACAGGGTTTTGGAACCAGACAACCCACCAGTTACAGGGATTTGGAAACAGACAACCCACCAGTTACAGGGTTTTGGAAACAGACAACCCGCCAGTTACAGGGATTTGGAACCAGACAACCCACCAGTTACAGGGTTTTGGAACCAGACAACCCACCAGTTACAGGGTTTTGGGAACCAGACAACCCACCAGTTACAGGGTTTTGGAACCAGACAACCCACCAGTTACAGGGTTTTGGGAACCAGACAACCCACCAGTTACAGGGTTTTGGGAACCAGACAACCCACCAGTTACAGGGTTTTGGGAACCAGAGAACCCACCAGTTACAGGGTTTTGGAACCAGACAACCCACCAGTTACAGGGTTTTGGGAACCAGACAACCCACCAGTTACAGGGTTTTGGAACCAGACAACCCACCAGTTACAGGGATTTGGGAACCAGACAACCCACCAGTTACAGGGTTTTGGAACCAGACAATCCACCAGTTACAGGGTTTTGGAACCAGACAACCCACCAGTTACAGGGTTTTGGAACCAGACAACCCACCAGTTACAGGGTTTTGGAACCAGACAACCCACCAGTTACAGGGTTTTGGAACCAGACAACCCACCAGTTACAGGGATTTGGAACCAGACAATCGACCAGTTACAGGGTTTTGGAACCAGACAACCCACCAGTTACAGGGATTTGGAACCAGACAACCCACCAGTTACAGGGTTTTGGAACCAGACAATCGACCAGTTACAGGGTTTTGGAACCAGACAACCCACCAGTTACAGGGATTTGGATCCAGACAACCCACCAGTTACAGGGTTTTGGAACCAGACAATCGACCAGTTACAGGGTTTTGGAACCAGACAACCCACCAGTTACAGGGTTTTGGAACCAGACAACCCACCAGTTACAGGGTTTTGGGAACCAGACAATCGACCAGTTACAGGGTTTTGGAACCAGACAACCCACCAGTTACAGGGTTTTGGAAACAGACAATCGACCAGTTACAGGGTTTTGGAACCAGACAACCGACCAGTTACAGGGATTTGGGAACCAGACAACCCACCAGTTACAGGGTTTTGGAACCAGACAACCGACCAGTTACAGGGTTTTGGAACCAGACAACCAACCAGTTACAGGGATTTGGGAACCAGACAACCCACCAGTTACAGGGTTTTGGAAACAGACAACCCGCCAGTTACAGGGATTTGGAACCAGACAACCCACCAGTTACAGGGTTTTGGAACCAGACAACCCACCAGTTACAGGGTTTTGGGAACCAGACAACCCACCAGTTACAGGGTTTTGGAACCAGACAACCCACCAGTTACAGGGTTTTGGGAACCAGACAACCCACCAGTTACAGGGTTTTGGGAACCAGACAACCCACCAGTTACAGGGTTTTGGGAACCAGACAACCCACCAGTTACAGGGTTTTGGAACCAGACAACCCACCAGTTACAGGGTTTTGGGAACCAGACAACCCACCAGTTACAGGGTTTTGGAACCAGACAACCCACCAGTTACAGGGATTTGGGAACCAGACAACCCACCAGTTACAGGGTTTTGGAACCAGACAATCCACCAGTTACAGGGTTTTGGAACCAGACAACCCACCAGTTACAGGGTTTTGGAACCAGACAACCCACCAGTTACAGGGTTTTGGAACCAGACAACCCACCAGTTACAGGGTTTTGGAACCAGACAACCCACCAGTTACAGGGATTTGGAACCAGACAATCGACCAGTTACAGGGTTTTGGAACCAGACAACCCACCAGTTACAGGGATTTGGAACCAGACAACCCACCAGTTACAGGGTTTTGGAACCAGACAATCGACCAGTTACAGGGTTTTGGAACCAGACAACCCACCAGTTACAGGGATTTGGAACCAGACAACCCACCAGTTACAGGGTTTTGGAACCAGACAATCAACCAGTTACAGGGTTTTGGAACCAGACAACCCACCAGTTACAGGGTTTTGGAACCAGACAACCCACCAGTTACAGGGTTTTGGGAACCAGACAATCGACCAGTTACAGGGTTTTGGAACCAGACAACCCACCAGTTACAGGGTTTTGGAAACAGACAATCGACCAGTTACAGGGTTTTGGAACCAGACAACCGACCAGTTACAGGGATTTGGGAACCAGACAACCCACCAGTTACAGGGTTTTGGAACCAGACAACCCACCAGTTACAGGGATTTGGAACCAGACAACCCACCAGTTACAGGGTTTTGGAACCAGACAACCCACCAGTTACAGGGTTTTGGAACCAGACAACCCACCAGTTACAGGGATTGGAACCAGACAATCGACCAGTTACAGGGTTTTGGAACCAGACAACCCACCAGTTACAGGGTTTTGGGAACCAGACAACCCACCAGTTACAGGGTTTTGGAACCAGACAACCCACCAGTTACAGGGTTTTGGAACCAGACAACCCACCAGTTACAGGGTTTTGGGAACCAGACAACCCACCAGTTACAGGGTTTTGGAACCAGACAACCCACCAGTTACAGGGATTTGGGAACCAGACAACCCACCAGTTACAGGGTTTTGGAACCAGACAACCGACCAGTTACAGGGATTTGGAACCAGACAACCGACCAGTTACAGGGTTTTGGAACCAGACAACCCACCAGTTACAGGGATTTGGAACCAGACAACCCTCCAGTTACAGGGTTTTGGAAACAGACAACCCACCAGTTACAGGGTTTTGGAACCAGACAACCCACCAGTTACAGGATTTTGGAACCAGACAACCCACCAGTTACAAGGATTTGGAACCAGACAACCCACCAGTTACAGGGTTTTGGGAACCAGACAACCCACCAGTTACAGGGATTTGGAACCAGACAACCCACCAGTTACAGGATTTTGGAACCAGACAACCCACCAGTTACAGGGATTTGGGGACCAGACAACCCACCAGTTACAGGGTTTTGGAACCAGACAACCCAGCAGTTACAGGGTTTTGGAACCAGACAACCCACCAGTTACAGGGTTTTGGGAACCAGACAACCCACCAGTTACAGGGTTTTGGAACCAGACAACCCACCAGTTACAGGGTTTTGGGAACCAGACAACCCACCAGTTACAGGGTTTTGGAACCAGACAACCCACCAGTTACAGGGATTTGGAAACAGACAACCCACCAGTTACAGGGTTTTGGAAACAGACAACCCACCAGTTACAGGGATTTGGAACCAGACAACCCACCAGTTACAGGGATTTGGAACCAGACAACCCACCAGTTACAAGGTTTTGGGAACCAGACAACCCACCAGTTACAGGGTTTTGGAACCAGACAACCCACCAGTTACAGGGATTTGGGAACCAGACAACCCACCAGTTACAGGGTTTTGGAACCAGACAACCCACCAGTTACAGGGTTTTGGAACCAGACAACCCACCAGTTACAGGGTTTTGGAACCAGACAACCCACCAGTTACAGGGTTTTGGAACCAGACAACCCACCAGTTACAGGGTTTTGGAACCAGACAACCCACCAGTTACAGGGATTTGGGAACCAGACAACCCACCAGTTACAGGGTTTTGGAACCAGACAACCCACCAGTTACAGGGATTTGGGAACCAGACAACCCACCAGTTACAGGGATTTGGGAACTGAACTACTACAGTTAAAGGGATTGGCGAGATTTCTTAACTCAACATGAGTAGCAGAGGAATCCCAGGGAGCTAGGGAGGGAGAGAAGGCGGAAGCGAGGGATGGAGAGAGGGAGGAAGCGAAGGAGGGAGAGAGAGAGAGAGGGAGGGAGGGAGAGAGAGAGGAAGTGAGGGAGGGAGGGGGCAGCCAGCCACCCAGAACAGATGGACCTATAGGCTCTGGACCGATGCACACCACACTCCCCCCTTTTTCCCTCTGCCGGAGTAAACACTTAATTAATACCAGCAACAATTAGCTGTTTCCAACTGTGTGTTTATGCATGTGGTAATGACGGGGACAGGCAGGGCTGGGGATGGATGGGGCAGGCAGGGACTGGGACAGGGCTGGGGTTGGATGGGGCAGACAGGGACTGGGACAGGGCTGGGGATGGATGGGGCATGCAGGGACTGGGACAGGGCTGGGGTTGGATGGGGCAGACAGGGACTGGGACAGGGCTGGGGATGGATGGGGCAGGCAGGGACTGGGACAGGGCTGGGGATGGATGGGGCAGGCAGGGACTGGGACAGGGCTGGGGTTGGATGGGGCAGACAGGGACTGGGACAGGGCTGGGGTTGGATGGGGCAGACAGGGACTGGGACAGGGCTGGGGATGGATGGGGCAGGCAGGGACTGGGACAGGGCTGGGGTTGGATGGGGCAGGCAGGGACTGGGACAGGGCTGGGTTTGGATGGGGCAGGCAGGGACTGGGACAGGGCTGGGGTTGGATTGGCCAGGCAGGGACTGGGACAGGACTGGGGTTGGATTGGCCAAGCAGGGACTGGGACATGGGCTGGGGATAGATGGGGCAGGCAGGGACTGGGACAGGGCTGGGGTTGGATGGGGCATGCAGGGACTGGGACAGGGCTGGGGTTGGATGGGCCAGGCAGGGACTGGGACAGGACTGGGGTTGGATTGGCCAGGCAGGGCTCGGGTTTGATTGGCCAGGCAGGGCCTGGGAAAGGGCTGGGGTTGGATTGGCCTGGGACAGGGCTGGGGTTGGATTGGCCAGGCAGGGCTGGGGTTTGATTGGCCAGGCAGGGCTGGGGTTGGATTGGCCAGGCAGGGACTGGGACAGGGCAGGGGTTGGATTGGCCAGGCAGGGACTGGGACAGGGCTGGGGTTGGATTGGCCAGGCACGCTCATCTCTAGAGGGGAGAGGAAAAGGTTCCAGTAATTCCAGAATTCCAGTGTTCTATAATTTTGGAATGGAGTCGTTCCACCTCTATGTTACTCAGAAGAGATGTTGTTTGACCCTGTTCTGGGACACCCATAGACCGTGCATGCTTTTGTTCCAGCACCACATTAACACACCTGGTTAAACTTATTAAGAAGAGTTTTGGAATGAAAGCCTGCACACCCTGTGGGTCTCCTTTCAGGACCTGAACAACATTCTGCTCTGAAGTCCATCCAGACTGGAGGGTTAGAGATGATGAGGACATGACACAACAACTCCACTGTGGGATATCCTCCCTGTGACCTTTCCTCACGCTTAGAGGCTACAGCTTTGAGTTTCGACTTCTGGTGATATGCGATATCTACTGTTTTACGTGTGATAGGTATGCATTATACCTGGCAACTGTAAGATTTTAGGACTACTGTTTTAAGTGTGCAATTGATATCCTATAGTTTGAAAAGTAGTTTCCAAGATCCCTTAAACTGGTGTCAATGTATTCCTCAGTGTGCCATTCATTGAATTTCATAAGTTACTGAGAGCTGGGCTCATCGAGGATGATTTACTGTCAGCTTGGCACATCTGAACCCCTGGTCTTCTCCTGCAGGTTAGTGGTACTGTATTTAACCATTGCCAGGACTTGCATGGAAGAGAAGATGCTTTTTCTTTTTCAACTCATTATATTGTATAGGCCTAATATACAGTACATCTTAGTAGCGTGCTAATATGATACTCAATGTATTCTCACTGAACGACTGCACATTGTAAACAGCGGTATAAACATTTTCAAAATAGGTCAGAGGCCACATCAATAAGACTGGCCTCAGGATCCTGTGATAAGCAGCCACATCAATAAGACTGGCCTCAGGATCCTGTGATAAGCAGCCACATCAATAAGACTGGCCTCAGGATCCTGTGATAAGCAGCCACATCAATAAGACTGGCCTCAGGATCCTGTGATAAGCAGCCACATCAATAAGACTGGCCTCAGGATCCTGTGATAAGCAGCCACATCAATAAGACTGGCCTCAGGATCCTGTGATAAGCAGCCACATCAATAAGACTGGCCTCAGGATCCTGTGATAAGCAGCCACATCAATAAGACTGGCCTCAGGATCCTGTGATAAGCAGCCACATCAATAAGACTGGACTCAGGATCCTGTGATAAGCAGCCAGAACTTTTTGTTGTTGTCTCGTAACAAAAAGAGAACAGAAAATCACAGCATCCATAAAACAATCCTCTCTCAAGCCACTATCATTTTTTTAATGTTATTTTATTTATCTGTTGTCATCCTATTGTTTTACAGTAAAGTGTATTGTGATTTTAAACACACTTTCAATAAATAAAAAAATATATATTTATCTGTACACAATTTGTGTGGCTCAGTGGTATTTCATTCAAGTTTCTTCAGCAGGGGACCTTTGAACGTATCAACACTAACTTTCAGAGCGATCATTTATTCTGTAGTGATCAGAGTGTAGTTTCTCAGTTGACCAGATGAGGGCAGTAGGACACAACTCTTCAAATAGGAGGACTGGTATTCAAGATGGGGAGGAGAAACCGTTCAGAATCTCTTCATATCAGACATTTTAATATCTCCACTACCTAATTTTGAGGAAAGGGGTAAACAATATTGAATCGATAAACCATGAAAGAAGAATTAGGTTTTCAGGCATTTGCTTTTAATTGTAAAAAAAGGTTGACACTTACTTGGTTGTCATTGCAAAAAATGATGATCTCTTAATTAAGTGCTTCCTATTTGGCCTGTAATTTCTAGAGGACCTGCGACCAAAGGTTGGGCTCATACTGTTTCTCTCATACCCCAAAATGAGAGAAACATGCTGTGTACAATGCCTCCAGAAAGTATTCACTCCCCTTTAACTTGTTCCACATTTTGTTGTGTTACAGACTGAATTCAAAATGGATACATTTTTAGATAATGTCAAAGTGGAATTATGTTTTCATTATTATATATATTTTTTTAACAAATTAATTAAAACTGTAAAGCTGAAATGTCTTGCGTCAATAAGTACTCAACCCCATTGTTATGGCAAGCCTAAATAGGTTTAGGATTAAAAATGTGCTTAACAAGTCACATTATAAGTTGCATGGACTCACTCTGTGTGCAATATGTGTTTAACATGATTTTTTAATGACTACCTCGTCTCTGTACCCCACACATAATTATCTGTAAGGTCCCTCAGTCAAACAGTGTATTTCAAACACAGATTCAACAACAAAGACAAGGAAGTTTTTCCAATGCCTTGCAAAGAAGGACACCTATTGGTAGATGGGTAGCAAAAAAAAGCAGACAAAAAAGCAGACCTGAGAATGGTGAAGTTACAATTTGGACGGTGTATCAATACACCCAGTCACCAGAAAGATACAGGTGTCCTAACTCAGTTGCTGGAGAGGAAAGAAACCACTCAGGCCACCGCTTTCACCGAGGCCAATGGTTAATTTAAAACAGTTACAGTTTAATGGCTGTGATAGGAGAAAACTGAGGATGAACCAACCACATTGTAGTTACTCCACAATATTAACGTAAATGACAGAGTGAAAAGAAGGAAGCCTATACAGAATAAGAATATTCCAAAACATGCATCCTGTTTGCAACAAGGCACAAAATTAAAATTGAACAAAAATTGTCAAAGAAAGGAACTTAATGTCCTGAATACAAAGTGCTATGTTTGGGGCAAATCCAACAACACGTCACTGAGTACCACTCCTCATATTTTCATTCCGATGGTGGCTGAATCGTGTTATGGGTATGCTTGTTATCGGCAAGGACTATGGAGTTTTTTAGGCAGAATTCTAGAGGAATACCCGGTTCAGTCTACTTTCCAACAGACACTGGTAGACAAATTCACATTTCAGCAGGACAATAACCAGAAACACAAGGCCAAATATACACTGGAGTTGCTTACCAAGATGACAGTGAATGTTCCTGAGTAACCTAGTTAGAGTTTTGACTTAAATCAACTTGGAAATATATGGCAAGACATGAAAATGGCTGTCTAGCAATGATCAAGAACCAACTTGACAGAGCTTGAAGAATTTTCTAAATAATAATGTACAAATATTGTACAATCCAGGTGTTAAAAGCTGCTAGAGACTTACCCAGAAAGGCTCTGAGCTGTAATCGCTGCCAAAGATGATCCTAACATGCATCGACTCCGTGGTGGTGTGAATACTTATGTAAATGAGACATTTCTGCATTTCATTTTCAATAAATATGCAAACGTTTCTAAAAACATGTTTTCACTTTGTCATTATGGGTGCGGGGAATAAATGCAATATAATATATTTTGAAGTTGTAACAACAAAATGTGGACTAAGTCAAGGGGTATGAATACTTTCTGAAGGCTCTGTAGATCTTCTACTGTAACCACCCGACAGATAAATACAACAAACAAATACTTTAGCGTGTCAGCGTATCCAGTGTTGTAGTGGACGATAAACGCATGAAAACCTCGTTTACGCACCTTTTTTGAACAAGCGTCTTTCGCAGGAAAATGCATTGAAGTATAAGGAGTGTTACTTCATTCACTGCCATCAGCAAATTACACGCCTTTTTTTTTTTACCACTACATCACCGAGGGTTTCAATATATTTTGGAGTGGACTTCCGCTAGGGTTTCAAACCTCAGTCATAAAACAGTCTGGTAACTTGACTGATCCGAGTTCTAGAACACATTCAGCAAACTTTGAGGAACGCTGGAGATAGAACTGTGTACATGTCAGAGAGGCATGTTTCCTCTAATATATTTCTATCTGATTCTGAACGTTCCACAACATTGTTCCATGCTGCACACAGGCCAGGGTCCATACTTACAGATTATCATTATAAACGTCAGTGAATGAGTGAAGGGTTGTTCACCTCACATCTTGAAGCCAGAGTTAAGTGCCACCACTCCCCCTGTCAGGTTGTGGTAGCGGACAGAAAAGAAGCCTGCCTCCTCAATCATGCCTTTGAATGTCTCCAGTAGTAGGGAAAGGAGTGAATTCAGTAAAACATATAGAAAAGAAGCCTGCCTCCTCAATCATGCCTTTGGAAGACTCCTGTAAGAGGGAGAAAGGAGTAAGGGGAGATGCACAAAGCAGAAACAGGTCAGTGACCATCTCATGCCTGCAGTATCTGTGGTGTGTTTCAGGGTCCATCTGTCAGGCTGTCGTAAAACGTTTCACACTCGAGGCAACCTGAGCAGTAAAGTACTTCCGTTTTTATCATGTTTCAAGGTAAAACCCAGACTGTGTCGAAGTAACAATGTTTATTACAACAACAGGGGCAAAGGTACAGGACGGCAGGCAGGCTCAGGGTCAGGTCAGGCAGAGGTCGGTAATCCAGAGTAGTGGGGCAAAGGTACAGGACGGCAGGCAGGCTCAGGGTCAGGTTAGGCAGAGGTCGGTAATCCAGAGTAGTGGGGCAAAGGTACAGGACGGCAGGCAAGGCTCAGGGTCCGGTCAGGCAGAGGGGTCAAAGCTGGGAAAAACTAGAAAACAGGAACTAAGACAAGACAGTAGCAAGGGGGAAAGCGCTGGTAGGTTCTACGCACAAAAATGAACTGGCACCAAACAAACAGAGAACACAGGTATAAATACACAGGGGATTACGGGGAAGATGGGCGACACCTGGAGGGGGGGTGGAGACAAGCACAAAGACAGGTGAAACAGATCAGGACGTGACAGTTTTCTTCCTGAACTTCTCCACCAGATACCAATAGGACTTCCAGGAGCCAGCAATCACCTCCGTGAGCACAGGGATCATCTGAAAACTGTACACATTGTAGAGTCTGCATGGAGATGGCATAGGTTAAAGTATTAAACAACGCTATATATGAAATCAATGAGAATGGGTCATTTGCTAGCAGAAAATATACCAACAAGTTGAGACAGGCAAAACAGTTGAGTGAAATTAAATAATGGTTGTCTCTGCTGTGTTTGGTCAAAGACAACAATCCAATTAATTTCTTAGTGAGATACACTACATTCATGGTATCAGCGGTGCTTGAATTGGGCAGGAGCTGTTCGCAGTGCAATATCGGGACCACCAATTCTTGAGGAACTGCATACCGTCTCCTTTATAAAACAAAGTAGCCTATCACCAGCCCGGATCAAAGCAGAATGAAGGTGGGATCTTTCATTGAATAGCATGCGCAGATTAAGAATGTGCCAGCCTGAATGGGCAGGATTTGCTGTTCCAAATACTGTCATGAAAATCCTGGAAAAGTCATGGAATTTTAATATTGTGTTTTCCAGGCCTGGAAAAGATTTGGGAAAACACTACAATCCTAAAAGGAAATTAGTTTAATAATTTTGGGATCATGTAATTTACGAAGGCACACTTTAAATATAGGCTATTGTCAAATCACGTAAGTGTGAGTGTGTGCCAGTGGGCCGTTGACTGAGGAAAGAAAGCTGGGCATTTCAGCAGGAGGTAGCCAAAAATGCTACAGACTAACTAGATAACCAATTCAACACATAACTAGCCAGGCTACAAGCTATCTCGCTAGCAAACTATTTGTGAATTATTTGTGAATTTCGGTGAACATAGTCTAATGATTCTGTGAACATAGTCTAATGATTCTGTGAACATAGTCTAATGATTCTGTGAACATAGTCTAATGATTCTGTGAACATAGTCTAATGATTCTGTGAACATAGTCTAATGATTCTGTGAACATAGTCTAATGATTCTGTGAACATAGTCTAATGATTCTGTGAACATAGTCTAGTGATTCTGTGAACATAGTCTAATGGACCTACTTGGAAAAAGAAAGCTCCTGCAACTCTTTCATCTCAAGTCAAGCACTGGGTATCAGATAAATCATGTGAAAGCAGTTTGAAGCAAGTTCCAGCAGCAATGTTCCAACATCTTCCCAGAAGAGTGGAGGCGTTCCAGCAGCAATGTTCCAACATCTTCCCAGAAGAGTGGAGGCGTTCCAGCAGCAATGTTCCAACATCTTCCCAGAAGAGTGGAGGCGTTCCAGCAGCAATGTTCCAACATCTTCCCAGAAGAGTGGAGGCGTTACAGCAGCAATGTTCCAACATCTTCCCAGAAGAGTGGAGGCGTTCCAGCAGCAATGTTCCAACATCTTCCCAGAAGAGTGGAGGCGTTCCAGCAGCAATGTTCCAACATCTTCCCAGAAGAGTGGAGGCGTTCCAGCAGCAATGTTCCAACATCTTCCCAGAAGAGTGGAGGCGTTCCAGCAGCAATGTTCCAACATCTTCCCAGAAGAGTGGAGGCGTTCCAGCAGCAATGTTCCAACATCTTCCCAGAAGAGTGGAGGCGTTCCAGCAGCAATGTTCCAACATCTTCCCAGAAGAGTGGAGGCGTTCCAGCAGCAATGTTCCAACATCTTCCCAGAAGAGTGGAGGCGTTACAGCAGCAATGTTCCAACATCTTCCCAGAAGAGTGGAGGCGTTCCAGCAGCAATGTTCCAACATCTTCCCAGAGGAGTGGAGGCGTTCCAGCAGCAATGTTCCAACATCTTCCCAGAAGAGTGGAGGCGTTCCAGCAGCAATGTTCCAACATTTTCCCAGAAGAGTGGAGGCGTTCCAGCAGCAATGTTCCAACATTTTCCCAGAAGAGTGGAGGCGTTCCAGCAGCAATGTTCCAACATCTTCTCAGAAGAGTGGAGGCGTTCCAGCAGCAATGTTCCAACATCTTCTCAGAAGAGTGGAGGCGTTCCAGCAGCAATGTTCCAACATCTTCCCAGAAGAGTGGAGGCGTTACAGCAGCAATGTTCCAACATCTTCCCAGAAGAGTGGAGGCGTTCCAGCAGCAATGTTCCAACATCTTCCCAGAAGAGTGGAGGCGTTCCAGCAGCAATGTTCCAACATCTTCTCAGAAGAGTGGAGGCGTTCCAGCAGCAATGTTCCAACATCTTCTCAGAAGAGTGGAGGCGTTCCAGCAGCAATGTTCCAACATCTTCTCAGAAGAGTGGAGGCGTTCCAGCAGCAATGTTCCAACATCTTCCCAGAAGAGTGGAGGCGTTCCAGCAGCAATGTTCCAACATCTTCCCAGAAGAGTGGAGGCGTTCCAGCAGCAATGTTCCAACATCTTCCCAGAAGAGTGGAGGTGTTACAGCAGCAATGTTCCAACATCTTCCCAGAAGAGTGGAGGCGTTCCAGCAGCAATGTTCCAACATCTTCCCAGAAGAGTGGAGGCGTTCCAGCAGCAATGTTCCAACATCTTCCCAGAAGAGTGGAGGCGTTACAGCAGCAATGTTCCAACATCTTCCCAGAAGAGTGGAGGTGTTGCAATGTTCCAACATCTTCCCAGAAGAGTGGAGGCGTTACAGCAGCAAAGGGGGGGACCAACATCATATTAATGCTCATGATTTTTGATGGGGGTGGCCAACTTCATATTAATGCCCATGAATTTGGATGGGGGGGGCCAACTCAATATTAATGCCCATGATTTTGGATAGGGGGAGCCAACTTCATTTTAATGCCCATGATTTTGGATGGGGGGGCCAGCTTCATATTAATGCCCATGATTTTAGATGGGGGGGGGGCAGCTTCATATTAATGCCCATGATTTTGAATAGGGGGGCCAGCTTCATATTAATGCCCATGATTTTGGATGGGGGGGGGGGGGCAACTTCATATTAATGCCCATGAGATGTTCAACTAGCAGGTGCTCACTTACTTTGGTCATGTAGTGTATATTCCACAAATCTAAACTAGGTAAATAGATTATTTTCCATATACAGTGCCTTGCGAAACTATTCGGGCCCCTTGAACTTTGCGACCTTTTGCCACATTTCAGGCTTCAAACATAAAGATATAAAACTGTATTTTTTTGTGAAGAATCAACAACAAGTGGGACACAATCATGAAGTGGAACGACATTTATTGGATTTTTCAAACTTTTTTAACAATTCAAAAACTGAAAAATTGGGCGTGCTAAATTATTGTGACACTTAAACCTAACCCTTACAATAACCCGTAACTCGTAACCCAAAGCCAAAACCTAAATCTAACTCCTAAACCTAAACACTAACCCTAACCCTAATTGTAACCCTAACCCTAAACCTAACCCCTGAGCCTAAAATAAACCCCTTGAGGGAGAATTTTCCTTGTTTTACCATCCTCATGGGGACTTTTGGGGATTTTAGGTCTGGGTTTTTAACCCAGATCACCAGAAACATTTGAGAATGTGGACACCTTCCTCCCCCAATAAATGACAAACTAATGCCCAGCACTGGGAGAGGATTCGTGATGCTCGGAGCCAGAGCGCGCTGCTTAAACCACTGCGCTAATGCATAATACTCTTTCTAGTAGGCCGCAATAATACTGTGAATACTGTTGATACCTGACTATAATAGATCGTTTTGTTTGTTTTGTTTTGTTTTGTTTTGTTTGTTTGTTTGTTTTGTTTGTTTTAAGCCTCCGCCAAACCATGGCCCTAACCTTAACCACTCAGAATCAATACCTAACCTTAAACCTTGTTTTAACCCTGTAACTATGTGGAATTAACCCTGTAACCACGCGGAATTATTTTGTCAAAAATAGAAGTTGATCCGCAATACGTTGAATTTCGAAGGGAAACTGAGATCTTGTTGTTATAACCGTCCCACTCTGACTTCTTTGCCTCTTTATGTTTTACGACTGAAAGTGCCGGGTTTTGTTCATCGACAAACAACTTCTCTTCTCCATGGTAACAGGACACTCAGGTCCATTGTCTCCATTGTTGGGTTAATTACAGGCTAGGTCTCAGGTTTAGAGGGAGATGCTGGCACCAGTCTTTTCTCATGGCCTCTGCTACAGTGAAGGTGACAGGGGAAATAGTGGGACAGGGCCATAGCCATCCCATAGGGACCCGGTGGATTGAATTGAGAGAGAGTCTCAGGATTTGTGTTACAGCCTGACAATAGCCAGCTAGCTCCAATGGACCAGTGCAGAGATGCAAGGCGAGGAAGGAGTCTGTCGTCTGGGTCTGTGTGACAGCAAGGGGTTCAGTCTCTTTCAGCTCTTCCTCTCCTTCTCTTTCTCTCTCTCTGTTTTAATGAGAGGTCAGTGTCACAGACCCCCCCCCCCCCCCCCCCATGCTATTCTGAGTTAATAGAGCTTGCTACAGAGTATTGTGTTCATTATTCTGGGCCTATGGCTACAAACTAGTAGGGAAGTATAGTGTGCCACCAGCAGAGGGAGTGAGAGGATCATATTTCAGAGAGAGAGAGAGAGAGAGAGAGAATGAGGTGGAAACTGAACTGCACTTCCTAACCTCCTGCCCATATTATAGACACATATTTCCCTCAGATTACACAGATCTGAAAAAAATTCAAAAACAAACCCGATTTTGATAAACTCCCATATTTACTGGGTGAAATACCACAGTGTGACATCACAGCAGCAGTATTTGTGACCTGTTGACACAAGGGCAACCAGTGAAGAACAAACACCAATGGAAATAGAACCCATGTTTATTTATTGTCCCTTTTGTACATTAAGTATTTGCACATCATTACACCACTGTATATATATATATATATATATATATATATATATAATATGTACTTTGTAATGTCTTTATTCTTTTGGAACTTCTGTATGTGTAATGTTTACTGTTTATTTTTGTTGTTTATATCACTTTTGTTTATAATCTACTTCACTTGCTTGGCAATGTTAACATTGGTTTCCCATGACAATAAAGCACTTAAATTGAATTGGGAGAGAGCGGGAGAGAGAGAGTTGTATACAAGGACATGTTTAAAACTTTAAGAAGAGGTACTTCATGATAGTAAAATGTCATTGAAGGTTTACAGTGAGTGTGTTCATGTTTATATACTACAATATTTTTCTCTTTGTACATAACATCTCCAGTGTGAGATTATTCTGTTACTTTGCATCTCTCTTTGCATGTAGGCTACATAACCATGGTCTAGTTCCGTACATCAGTTGTAAATCCAGAAAGTGAACTAAAGATCTGCATATTTTATCTTCCTAAAATGAGTAGGGTATGTCTTGAATGCAGGATTGACAGACCAAGGTCAAAAACTGAAGTCTCGACATGGGGATAAGAAACATGCATGCAGTATTTATTTAGCAAACACATTAAATACGACTACAAAGGTACTTCACTTATACAAAATACTAGATTCCATTCACATACAAAATAACAATCATTTACTGTATAAATTAAAATTTCACTATTTCATTTACAATTTTCATGAAAACAATGTTTAGTATTCCCCGTCCAAACCAATGTTTGCCCCCTATCACATAGGACTGCTCGTCTCATGAACAGAGTACCATGTAGGGTTTAAGAATTCTGGGAACTTTCCTAAATCCCAAGGTTTTCCACAAATCATGGTTGGAGGGTTCCGGATCATGGTTGGAGGGTTCTGGATCATGGTTGGAGGGTTCTGGATCATGGTTGGAGGGTTCCGGATTTCCTGCTTATAACCCCCTGATTCAGGGTATCTTCCAACCAGGATTTGTGGAAAACATGGGAATTCTGCAACCCTTGTACCGTGTAACATTCGGATGAACAACAGCTAAAAAGAAGAGACAGCTTCCGTTATTATTATAAGGTACTGTAGAATTGTCCAGTTGACTGGAGGACATGGTAGAGATTGGAGTTGGTATTTTTCACCAGGCTATCCAAACAGATATGGCCTTCCTAGATTTAAACTGTCAGATTAGATTATTTTCTATGTTTAACAAGGACTCCTCTCTCTGATGTCCTTCATACACACAAGCTCTCTCTTTCTCTCTCATACACTCTCTTTCATGCACACACACTATCTCTCTCTCTCTCTCACACACACACACACAGACACACACACACACACACACACACACACGCAAACACACCCTCAGTCTCCCTTACCCACTCTTCCGCTCTCTTTCTACCTCTCAGCATGAACTGCTCTGAACAGCATAGACCCAGGGGCACGTGCTCTTTCTTGTCTTGCTATAATTAACATGAGTTACTGATGAGCAGACATCCAAAGTAAAACCTGAGGTCACCCAGCAGACAAACATCAGAGGGAAAAATGAGGAACGTTCCCTACATTGTGAGGCCCCCTTATTAACTCATAGGCACACCTAGGCTACTGTAAATCTTATCCCTCATTCCAATGTGTCAATGACTCCATCCCAAACGACACCCTTTTCCCTATATAGTGCCCTACTTTTGACTAGGGCCCAGTAATGTGCTATAGGGTGCCGTTGGGACACAGCCATTACAATTTTGCATATAAACTGTAACCCTTTTGCTACAGCAGGTGCTCTAAATGTAATGTTTGCCATTTGATTTCCAGAACAACAGAACTGTGTAAAGTTTCAAATGGTTTTGGTTTCCAGAACAACAGAACTGTGTAAAGTTTCAAATGGTTTTGATTTCCAAAAGTGCAGAACTGTGTAAAGTTTCAAATGGTTTTGATTTCCACAACAACAGAACTGTGTAAAGTTTCAAATGGTTTTGATTTCCAAAAGTGCAGAACTGTGTAAAGTTTCAAATGTTTTTGGTTTCCAGAACAACAGAACTGTGTAAAGTTTCAAATGGTTTTGATTTCCAAAAGTGCAGAACTGTGTAAAGTTTCAAATGTTTTTGGTTTCCAGAACAACGGAACTGTGTAAAGTTTCAAATGGTTTTGATTTCCAGAACAACGGAACTGTGTAAAGTTTCAAATGGTTTTGGTTTCCAGAACAACAGAACTGTGTAAAGTTTCAAATGGTTTTGATTTCCAGAACAACGGAACTGTGTAAAGTTTCAAATGGTTTTGGTTTCCAGAACAACAGAACTGTGTAAAGTTTCAAATGGTTTTGATTTCCAGAACAACAGAACTGTGTAAAGTTTCAAATGGTTTTGATTTCCAGAACAACGGAACTGTGTAAAGTTTCAAATGGTTTTGGTTTCCAGAACAACAGAACTGTGTAAAGTTTCAAATTGTTTTGATTTCCAGAACAACAGTACTGTGTAAAGTTTCAAATGGTTTTGATTTCCACAACAACAGAACTGTGTAAAGTTTCAAATGGTTTTGATTTCCAAAAGTGCAGAACTGTGTAAAGTTTCAAATGTTTTTGGTTTCCAGAACAACAGAACTGTGTAAAGTTTCAAATGGTTTTGATTTCCAAAAGTGCAGAACTGTGTAAAGTTTCAAATGTTTTTGGTTTCCAGAACAACGGAACTGTGTAAAGTTTCAAATGGTTTTGATTTCCAGAACAACGGAACTGTGTAAAGTTTCAAATGGTTTTGGTTTCCAGAACAACAGAACTGTGTAAAGTTTCAAATGGTTTTGATTTCCAGAACAACGGAACTGTGTAAAGTTTCAAATGGTTTTGGTTTCCAGAACAACAGAACTGTGTAAAGTTTCAAATGGTTTTGATTTCCAGAACAACAGAACTGTGTAAAGTTTCAAATGGTTTTGATTTCCAGAACAACGGAACTGTGTAAAGTTTCAAATGGTTTTGGTTTCCAGAACAACAGAACTGTGTAAAGTTTCAAATTGTTTTGATTTCCAGAACAACAGTACTGTGTAAAGTTTCAAATGGTTTTGGTTTCCAGAAGAGTTAAACTGTGTAAAGTTTCAAATGGTTTTGGTTTCCAGAATAACAAAACTGTGTATTACGTGGTTGTTGGGGAATTGTTCGATTATTTCTTAGCTATTACTGCACTGTCAGACCTAAAAGCACAAGCATTTCGCTACACTCACATTAACATCTGCTAACCATGTGTCTGTGACAAATAACATTTGATTTGATTTGTGTAACATTTCAAATGGTTTTGGTTTCCAGAAGAACAGAACTGTGTAAAGTTTCAAATGATTTTGGTTTCCAGAAGAGATAAGAGCCAAACGGGATGAAATACTATTTATCTATCATTGTACAACTAGTAAAGCATCTAAAAGCAATTATAAAAATAAAAAAACTTAGATTAACATCTTTTTACAGCTACAAGTGCATGAACGTTTTGAACCAGATGAATCAGCTCTGACTGTGTTTCTGATTGGTGGGAAAGACAACCTGAAAAGTGCTCGACCAATAGAAATAGAACATTATAACATTATTAACATTACTAACATTATTATACACATAAAACCTGATATATAAACATATATCTCATATTGGTATGGTTTAACCTATCTGAAACAGTGACATTAACCTGCTGTCTGCTAACACAGTGGACTATCGATGGGTGCTTTTATCCATCCACCCCATATTATTTGTGGTTTAGCTGAGAGTTGAGTGAGGTTGTTTGGGTCTGCTGAGCCCTCTGAATGTGGGGATCTGAAGCTGCTGAATATGGGGGGAGGGGGACCCTCCAGCCTTCCAGCTAAGTTGCAGTTCATGAGTAAGTACACAAACGACTGATGGATTTCACCATCACTTTGAAAGAGCAGGACATATGTCACATTGAATTACACAACATACAACAGGATTTACCCCCTCCTTGTAATCAAGTGGCAACGTAAGGAGAACAATATGTTCAGTAACGTCCAAGAGGACAGAAGACCACATAGAAAATAAAAGTGGGGGAAAAATTAAGCAAACGTTTATTTTCAAAGTCTCCCCCATTCTACTATAATTCTCATTGACATAGTCTGTTATACAGTGACATAGTCTGGTATAGAGTGACAGTCTGTTATAGGGTGACAGTCTGTCATAGGGTGACGTAGTCTGTTATAGGGTGGACAAGGATCCCAACCAGTAGACTCAGAAACACAGGGAGGAGGGGGAGAGGAGAGGAGAGGAGAGGAGAGGAGAGGAGAGGAGAGGGAGAGGAGAGGAGAGGAGAGGAGAGGAGAGGAGAGGAGAGGAGAGGAGAGGAGAGGAGAGGAGAGGAGAGGAGAGGAGAGGAGAGGAGAGGAGAGGAGAGGGAGAGGAGAGGGAGAGGAGAGGAGAGGAGAGGAGAGGAGAGGAGAGGAGAGGAGAGGAGAGGAGAGGGAGTGAGAGAAGCCTACAGTAGCAGGCTTGTAGAAGATACTTAAGGCTTAAACACAGTGTGTGTTCCTAATGTCACCCTACTCCCTATATAATACACTACGTCTGACCAGAACCCTATCGGCTATTTGGGACATAGCCAGTCAATAGCCAGCCAAACCAGATCAGAACCAACAGCTGAGTGGACAAGAGAGAGAGAGAACCTATGAGCATTTCAAAAACTATTTTAAAGGTCAAAATCATGCTTTTCATAAAATTGGATGAAAAGTGGATGAAACCAGATCTAAGTATGATGCACACTAATGATGCCTTGTGAGCTATGCATAATGCATATCATGCATGTGCCGAACCAAAGTATGAAAAATGACTGTTGCTTCTACATTGATGAAGTTTGATCATACGGTTTTACTGATCACTGGCCAAGGTTCCCCCCCCCCCCCCCCCCCATGTCAAACACTTGGATTAAGGAGGTGAGGTTATTAAGGGGAAAGGGTGACATCACCCTAACTCAGTCATTTTAATACACCAATGGTAACATAGCGTTCCCTTACCTAATTTAAATAAGTACCACCTTGTAACCAACATCGGAGAAAGTGTGTTTGGAGGGGCGTTGTTTATATAGCTAGATAGCTACTCTACTGGTGCCAAACTTTGACTGTAGGGTGTCAGCAAATATAATTAAAAGTCTACCCTATTCATCTATGGAAAAGATAACTATGTTATGATAACTATAACTATGTCATCTGTGTCTGGTGTTAGCTAGTTACTGGCTAGGTAGGTTTTCAGCCAGCATGGAACGCTCAAAACTCTGATATAGTTGTCATGTCAACACATCCGTCAGTTCTGCTGTGGATCGCATCACAAGAGATATGCCAAACGGGAGATGTGCAAAACATTTACATCATTGATGCAACGTCAATGTTGTTTTGTGTTTCACCAAATTATCTTGAGATGATTTTACTGCAACACTGCTCACTGTATTCAAGTTGCGTTTAGGCGTTAGGCGTTTCAAACTTCCTCGTAGTTAGCCATCCGCAAGCGTTTCGATCCCCCACAAATATTGTGGGTGATATTAATATTTAATCACTCAAAAGGCTATTTTACATGGGAATCCATATGACTGTTCGGGACCTTAAAAGGGCAGTTGTTAAATTACACCCAACCCTCTTCTACCTTTCTTCTCCTTCTGTTTCCTTCCTACTTCCCTCTCCCCCTCCATCCATCCCGTCATTGGAGAGACTTCTGACATGGTTTCCTCCAGAGGCAGTGTGGCATAGAGAGAGAGTGAGGAAGTGAGCAAGTGTTGTTTTTTCTCTGTATTCGTGTCTTTTTTTAGATGCGTTCTTTCTTCAGGACTTACTCATGCTATCTATTCTCCTCGCTCCAGATAGAGCAGGTACATCACTCTCTTCTCTCTCTCTATACCAAACTCTGGCCTACATAACACACCATAATTACAGGTAACTCGTTGCTGTCTGAGAGGAAAGGGGGGTCCCTTTCAGACTTAGCTGGCTGTGGTGGTTCAATAACTGCCGATTGTCCATAGTGGTATTAATTGTACTTACATAACTGAGTTAGAGTTACATGTACCGTAATATGACGGGGTTGATGTCCTCGTCCCTTGATAATGATCAGGATTCAACCCCCTTTTTCTATGTGAGCCACCAGTCACAGTCACTGACAGGGAATATGCATGGCTCCCTTTGTTGTTCGCAGATTATTAAATGAGGAGAGATGCGTAGTCTGTCATTTTGTGCCCCACTTGGAAACAGTTACAATGGAAGACCTGCATTCTGGAGGAGTCCTGTGGAAACTGGAATCTGATTTGGCCCCAGCCAACCCCTGTCTTTAGAAGAGGACTTCAATAATCTATCAGACATCCATGGAGAGACAATGGAAGTAGAACCCCAAGAATATGAGTGCCCTGCAGTAAAATGTCCACCTTGAGCTGATCTACTCTCCTCTCCTGTACACAGCAGACACAGACAGCCGTGTCTGGACCATTTTGGTAGTAGTCTCTCAGTGAGTCAGTGAATCAGTCATTAGTTAGCATGTTAGCTTTGTAGCTCAGTGCCCCATGGAGTCTCATTGGTTTGGGGCGGCCAGCTCTGTTGCTAGCTCTGGTACGGTAGGCCCTGGTACAGGGTTCAGTAGTAATGGCGGTAGTATACCAGACTGCAGTTCCCTAGTTGCCCACCAGAGGGCTGAGGTCTCCGTGGTGGTTCTTTAGCTTTTTCTTGAAAAGAGAGATGGTGGAGGGCTGGTAAAGGATGATCCAGGGCTCAGACCCAGAACTCTGACCGCTGCAGCTCTCTGAACCACTGATGGTCGGGATGTTGGGAGATCTGGAAGAGAAGAGGGGGAGAGGAGGAGAGAGGGAAAAAGTAATGGGAGGGAAGGAGGGCGAAGGAGAGAAAGAGAGACACAGAGACATCGCACAGAGAATAGTAACATTAGGTTATACATTCCATTAGCTTGTGGCTCTTGCAACCTTAAAAAGACATCACTTGGCATCAACTATACTTCTGTTACACTCTGAGGCTTTAGTACAATACCACTTGACAACTTTATTGTTCATAAGTTACAGTGAACAACAGGAAATGTGATACTTACTTGACTGTGACATGAAGCAGTAGTTTGGTCACCATGACAATCACTGTCAGAGTCAGGAGAGCAGCCAGAGTGTAGATGGTCCACTCTGACAACACACAAACATAGAATTTACCTCAGACACTTCAGAGGAATACATACCAGTTAGCACTACTAGAGAATCTGGAGGCATTTTCTAGACCCTCAGATCAGAAAGATAAACAAGGGGGCTATAAAACAAAAATAGTTTGGCAGATCTAGACCATATGAGTTTGTACAGTACTATAATGCTTGTACTGGCAACACACATGTCATCCCAAACACCTTTATCAGAACATATTCTGAGGGCAAAATATTAGTACACATGTTATTACATCAGCGTTATATATCTGACAGTACTTGGCCCAGGTCTCACACCTTCTTCATAACACATGATGTGCATGGTGAACAATAACGTGTTAAATACATCCATGCACATGTCATGAAAACATAGTGAGACCAGGCAGCTATAAAAAGGAACCCTATAGGAGAAAGCCTTCTGTTAAATCTCTAAGGATTTAGTTGGCATTACCTATGCCCTTTGTAAATGTACAGCCCTGTGACAGAAGCCTCCTTAGTAGAAATAGTACAAACCCCTATCAGAGAGAAAGGCATGGTGAGAGAGAGACGAAGGGAAGGATGGAGAAAGATGATGATGTCTACATACTAGAGGTGTATCCGTTGGTACCGTTGGGTCCGACCCACTGACCTGGCATGTTGTGGTCTGGTTTACCAGGACTGGATGTTATCACGTAGAGGATTTGTGAGGAGCGACCATTAGTTTTCTCCGTTACTCCTCCCAGCTGAGGCTCCACCGTACTGGTGTCCTCTTCCTCCTCCTCCTCTTCTTCATCCATAGGCCTGGACCCTCTCAGAGCTGAAACAACAATAATAACAACAACACACATCAGAATGTGTCCATGTGTCTACCTGTGGCTGCTGCTGCGTTTGTCCCCAAACCAGGAACAATTGGTTTTCATCATCTCATAAAAATACTAAAAGTCAAGACATGGGATGTCTAAATCAGGAAAATATTGAGTCCTTATGAGATGACAAAACATGCCTGAAGTTAATCTCATTCCTTATCTCTACCATGACTGGTGACCTGACTGAATCTTTACCAGAAGTAAACAAATAGTCTGAGTTGTCTCCACACAACAGAATGCTGCGCTGCCACTGCTTCATTCCTCAGACTGAGAGTGTTTATCCTCCTCAACTGAGGGGGAAATTACCATAGCACCGCTCAGCACCCTATGGATGTGGTAACACACTGTTTGGAATTTACATCCACCCATCTTAGCCTCAAGGGGAGTCTCTCTCTTTCTATATCGCTCTCTGTTTCTATCTCTCTGTATCTCTCTCTCTTTCAATTCAATTCGAGGGGCTTTATTGGCATGGGAAACATATGTTTACATTACACAAGTAAGTGAAGTGGACAAATAATTGGGAAGTAAACAATAAAAAGTGAACAGTAAACACTCACAAAAGTTCCAAAATAATAAAGACATGTCAAATGTCATATTATGTCTATAAACAGTGTTGTAATGATGTGATGTGCAAATAGTTAAAGTACAAAAGGGAAAATAAATAAATGTGGGTTGTATTTACAATGGTGTTTGTTCTTCACTTTTCTTGTGGCAACAGGTCACAAATATTGCTGCTGTGATGGTACACTGTTGTATTTCACCCAATACATATGGTAGTTTATCAAAATTTGGTTCATTTTTGAATTATTTGTGGATCTGTGTAATCTGAGGGAAATATGTGTCTCTAATACGGTCATACATTTGGCAGGAAGTTAGGAAGTGCAGCTCAGTTTCCACCTCATTTTGAGGGCAGTGTGCACTTAGCCTGTCTTCTCTTGAGAGCTTGGTCTGCCTTTGGAGAATTTTCTCAATAGCAAGGCTATGCTCACTGAATCTGTACATAGTCAAAGCTTTCATTACTGTTGGGGTCAGTCACAGTGGTCAGTTATTCTGCCACTGTGTACTCTCAGTTTAGGGCCAAATAGCATTCTAGTTTGCTCTATTTTTTGGATAATTCTTTCCAATATGTCAAGGCTTTGTTATGGAAGGTTTGGGATTCCCTTCCTTTTAGGTGGTTGTAGAATCTAACATCTCTTTTCTGGAATTTGATCATTAGCGGGAAACGGCCTAATTCTACTCTGCATGCATTATGTGGTGTTTTACGTTGTACACTGGGGATATTTTTACAGAATTCTGTCAACTGGACCTTTTTTAGAAAAACATTATTTTTTGTCTTCATGAGATTTACTGTCAGGGTCCAGGTCTGACAAAATCTGTGCAGAATATCTAGGTGCTGCTGTAGGCCCTCCTTGGTATAGGGACAGATCATCATGAATAATATCTAGGTGCTGCTGTAGGCCCTCCTTGGTATAGGGACAGATCATCATGAAGAATATCTAGGTGCTGCTGTAGGCCCTCCTTGGTATAGGGACAGATCATCATGAAGAATATCTAGGTGCTGCTGTAGGCCCTCCTTGGTATAGGGACAGATCATCATGAAGAATATCTAGGTGCTGCTGTAGGCCCTCCTTGGTATAGGGACAGATCATCATGAAGAATATCTAGGTGCTGCTGTAGGCCCTCCTTGGTATAGGGACAGATCATCATGAAGAATATCTAGGTGCTGCTGTAGGCCCTCCTTGGTATAGGGACAGATCCTCATGAATAATATCTAGGTGCTGCTGTAGGCCCTCCTTGGTATAGGGACAGATCATCATGAAGAATATCTAGGTGCTGCTGTAGGCACTCCAGGGTATAGGGACAGATCACCATGAAGAATATCTAGGTGCTGCTGTAGGCCCTCCTTGGTATAGGGACAGATCATCATGAAGAATATCTAGGTGCTGCTGTAGGCCCTCCTTGGTATAGGGACAGATCATCATGAAGAATATCTAGGTGCTGCTGTAGGCCCTCCTTGGTATAGGGACAGATCATCATGAAGAATATCTAGGTGCTGCTGTAGGCCCTCCTTGGTATAGGGACAGATCATCATGAAGAATATCTAGGTGCTGCTGTAGGCCCTCCTTGGTATAGGGACAGATCATCATGAAGAATATCTAGGTGCTGCTGTGGGCCCTCCTTGGTATAGGGACAGATCATCATGAAGAATATCTAGGTGCTGCTGTGGGCCCTCCTTGGTATAGGGACAGATCATCATGAAGAATATCTAGGTGCTGCTGTAGGCCCTCCTTGGTATAGGGACAGATCATCATGAAGAATATCTAGGTGCTGCTGTAGGCCCTCCTTGGTATAGGGACAGATCATCATGAAGAATATCTAGGTGCTGCTGTAGGCCCTCCATGGTATAGGGACAGATCATCATGAAGAATATCTAGGTGCTGCTGTAGGCACTCCTTGGTATAGGGACAGATCATCATGAAGAATATCTAGGTGCTGCTGTAGGCCCTCCTTGGTATAGGGACAGATCATCATGAAGAATATCTAGGTGCTGCTGTAGGCCCTCCTTGGTATAGGGACAGATCATCATGAAGAATATCTAGGTGCTGCTGTAGGCCCTCCTTGGTATAGGGACAGATCATCATGAAGAATATCTAGGTGCTGCTGTAGGCCCTCCTTGGTATAGGGACAGATCATCATGAAGAATATCTAGGTGCTGCTGTAGGCCCTCCTTGGTATAGGGACAGATCATCATGAAGAATATCTAGGTGCTGCTGTGGGCCCTCCTTGGTATAGGGACAGATCATCATGAAGAATATCTAGGTGCTGCTGTGGGCCCTCCTTGGTATAGGGACAGATCATCATGAAGAATATCTAGGTGCTGCTGTAGGCCCTCCTTGGTATAGGGACAGATCATCATGAAGAATATCTAGGTGCTGCTGTAGGCCCTCCTTGGTATAGGGACAGATCATCATGAAGAATATCTAGGTGCTGCTGTAGGCCCTCCATGGTATAGGGACAGATCATCATGAAGAATATCTAGGTGCTGCTGTAGGCACTCCTTGGTATAGGGACAGATCATCATGAAGAATATCTAGGTGCTGCTGTAGGCCCTCCTTGGTATAGGGACAGATCATCATGAAGAATATCTAGGTGCTGCTGTAGGCCCTCCTTGGTATAGGGACAGATCATCATGAAGAATATCTAGGTGCTGCTGTAGGCCCTCCTTGGTATAGGGACAGATCATCATGAAGAATATCTAGGTGCTGCTGTAGGCCCTCCTTGGTATAGGGACAGATCATCATGAAGAATATCTAGGTGCTGCTGTAGGCCCTCCTTGGTATAGGGACAGATCATCATGAAGAATATCTAGGTGCTGCTGTGGGCCCTCCTTGGTATAGGGACAGATCATCATGAAGAATATCTAGGTGCTGCTGTAGGCCCTCCTTGGTATAGGGACAGATCATCATGAAGAATATCTAGGTGCTGCTGTAGGCCCTCCTTGGTATAGGGACAGATCATCATGAAGAATATCTAGGTGCTGCTGTAGGCCCTCCTTGGTATAGGGACAGATCATCATGAAGAATATCTAGATGCTGCTGTAGGCCCTCCTTGGTATAGGGACAGATCATCATGAAGAATATCTAGGTGCTGCTGTGGGCCCTCCTTGGTATAGGGACAGATCATCAGCAAACGGTAGACATTTGACTTCAGATTCTAATAGAGTGAGGCCGAGTGCTGCAGACTGTTCTAGTGCCCTCGCCAATTCGTTGATATATATGTTCAAGAGGGCAGGGCTTAAGCAGCATCCCTGTCTCACCCCACGGTCCTGTGGAAAGAAATGTGTTTTTTTTGCCAATTTTAACTGCACTCTTGTAGTTTGTATACATGGATTTTATAATGTTGTATGTTTTTTCCCCAACACCACTTACCATCAATTTGTATAGCGGTCCTCATTCCATTTTTAAGTCAACAAAGCATGAACATACTTTGCCTTTGTTTTGTTTTGGTTTGTTTATTTGTCAATTAGGGTGTGCAGGGTGAATACATGGTCTGTTGTATGGTCATTTGGTAAAAAGACAATTTGACATTTGCTCAGTACATTGTTTCACTGTGGAAATGTACAAGTCTGCTGTTAATGATAATGCAGAGGATTTTCACCAAGGTTGCTGTTGACGCATATCCCACGGTAGTTATTGGAGTCAAATGTCTCTCCACTTTTGTGGATTGGGGTGATCAGTCCTTGGTTCCAAATATTGGGGTAGATGACAGAGCTGAGGAGGATGTTAAAGAGTTTAAGTATAGCCAATAAAAATGCGTCTGTGTATTTTATCATTTTATGAAGGATACCATCAACATCACAGGCCTTTTTGGGTTAGAGGGTTTGTATTTTGTGCTGTAGTTCATTCAATGTAATTGGAGAATCCAGTGGGTTCTGGTAGTCTTTAATAGTTGATTCTAAGATTTGTAATTGATCGTGTATATGTTTTTACAGTTTATTCTTTGTTATAGAGCTAAAAAGATTAGAGAAGTGGGTTATCCACACATCTCCGTTTTGGATAGATAACTCTCCGTGTTGTTGTTTGTTAAGTGTGTTCTAATTTTCCCAAAAGTGATTCGATTCTATGGATTCTTCAATTACATTGAGCTGATTGCTGACGTGCTGTTCCTTCTTTTTCCGTAGTGTATTTCTGTATTGTTTTAGTGATTCACCATAGTGAAGGCGTAGACTCAGGTTTTCCGGGTCTCTATGCTTTTGTTTGGACAGGTTTCTCAATTTCTTTCTTAGGTTTTTGCATTCTTCATCAAACCATTTCTCATTGTTGTTCATTTTCTTCGGTTGTCTGCTTGAAAAAAAAGATTTGATAGGGAAGCGGAAATCAAATATACTGTTTAGGCTTTCTACTGACACGTTTGCACCTTCACTATTACAGTGAAATGTTTTGTCCAGGAAGTTGTCTGAAAGGGATTGAATTCATTGTTGTCTCATTGTTTTTTGGTAGGTTTCTGCACTACTTTCCTTCCATCTATAGCATTTCTTAATATTGTGCAGTTCTTTTGGCTTTGATGTCTCGTGATTGAGTATTGCTCTGTTCAGATAGACTGTGTTTTTTCTGTGACCTGATAGGGGTATTAGTGGGCTGACTGTGAACGCTCTGAGATACTCTGGGCTGAGGTCAGTGATAAAGTAATCTACAGTACTACTGCCAAGGAATCAGCTGTAGGTGTACCTACCATAGGAGTCTCCTCAAAGTCTACCTTTGACTGTGTACGGACCCAGCGCATGACAGAGCTGCAGGAGTTGTGACCCGTTTTTGTTGGTTATGTTGTCATAGTTGCGTCTAAGAGGGCATATTTGGGAGGGAATACTGTCACCTCCAGGCAGGTGTTTGTCCCCCTGTGTGCTGAGGGTGTTAGGTTCTTGTCCAGTTCTGGCATTTAGGTCACCACAGACTAGTACATGTCCCTGGGTCCGGAAATGGTTGATCTCCCCCTTCAGGATGGAGAAGCTGTCATCGTTAAAGTATGGGGATTGTGTATCTCTCTCTGTAGCTCTCTCTCTCTCTGTATCTCTCTCTCTCTCTCTCTGTAGCTCTCACTCTCTCTCTGTATGGGTGGTTATGTGTGGGTGGTTGTGTGTGGGTGGTTGTGTGTGTGGGTGGTTATGTGTGTGGGTGGTTGTGTGTGGGTGGTTGTGTGTGGGTGGTTGTGTGTGTGGGTGGTTATCTGTGTGGGTGGTTGTGTGTGTGGGTGGTTGTGTATGGGTGGTTGTGTGTGGGTGGTTGTGTGTGCTGGTGGTTGTGTGTGGGTGGTTGTGTGTGTGTGTGTGTGTGTGTGTGGGTGGTTGTGTGGGTGGTTGTGTATGTTGGTGGTTGTGTGTGGGTGGTTGTGTGTAGGTGGTTGTGTGTGGGTGGTTGTGTGTGGGTGGTTAAGTGTATGTGTGTGTGGTTGTGTGTGGGTGGTTGTGTGTGTGGGTGGTTGTGTGTGTGTGTGGGTGGTTGTGTGTGTGGGTGGTTGTGTTTGGGTGGTTGTGTGTATAGGTGGTTGTGTGTATGGGTGGTTGTGTGTGGGTGGTTGTATGTGGGTGGTTGTATGTGGTTGGTTGTGTATGGGTGGTTGTGTGTGTATGGGTGGTTGCGTGTGGGTGGGTGGTTGTGTATGGGTGGTTGTGTTTGTGGGTGGTTGTGTGTGGGTGGTTGTGTGTGGGTGGTTGTGTGTCTGTGTGTGGGTGGTTGTGTGTGTGTGGGTGGTTGTGTATGTGATTTATAGCCCTCTAGGCTCTTCGCTATAATGTCAACCATATCAACTAACTCAGAGAGAGTAGTGCTGAGAGCTGCTTTCCTTAAAGTAATGGACCTGAAACAATAGTGGATGTTTACAACAGTTTGGTCTAAACAGAGAATTTCTATTTATCCGTAAATACTTTGATTCTATTATGATAAAGTGTGATAAAAACGTGGGCTGAGATTGAGAGGAGAATAAAGATAATGTGTTAATAAAATACATGGATATACCAGCATCATTAATGAATGCACAATAACAGCATGTCTAGATATAAGCAATGCTTGCAATGCAACCACATGCACCCAGCGAATTAGTTCGTGTTCCTAGAAAAAACAAAACATTTAAATATGCAACACCAATATCACCTGCTGCTGTGAGGCTAGTGAGAAGAGAAAAGGTGCCTGTCCTCCTCCCTCTACCTCTCGCTGTGTGTGTGTGTGTGTGTGTGTGTGTGTGTGTGTGTGGTGTGCGGGCATTCGGGCGGGTGGCGTGGTTGCTATGCAAAACCCTGCCATGGTACCCAGGATACCAGGATGTCAGCCTGCACCTGTTCACATTATAACTACCGGAGAGAAATTAATTTCTTCATGTGGTTCTCTGTGTGTGTCTTTATGTGGTCCAGTCAGTGTGCTGCTGGGACTGAAATCGTTCAGAGAGAGAGGTCTGGAAATGATTATCTCCTCTGCTATCCTAGCTACTATAAAAACATACTTTTTTTTAACAACTTGTTACAATTGTTTAGACAACCTCCAAACAACCTCCAAACAACCTCCACAACAACCTCCAAACAACCTCCAAACAACCTCCAAACAACCTCCACAACAACCTCCACAACAACCTCCACAACAACCTCCACAACAACCTCCACAACAACCTCCAAACAACCTCCAAACAACCTCCACAACAACCTCCACAACAACCTCCACAACAACCTCCACAACAACCTCCACAACAACCTCCAAACAACCTCCAAACAACCTCCACAACAACCTCCACAACAACCTCCAAACAACCTCCACAACATACCTCCACAACAACCTCCACAACAACCTCCAAACAACCTCCAAACAACCTCCACAACAACCTCCACAACAACCTCCAAACAACCTCCACAACATACCTCCACAACAACCTCCACAACAACCTCCAAACAACCTCCACGACAACCTCCAAACAACCTCCAAACAACCTCCACAACAACCTCCACAACAACCTCCACAACAACCTCCAAACAACCTCCAAACAACCTCCACAACAACCTCCAAACAACCTCCACAACAACCTCCAAACAACCGCTGTGTGGGTGATATCATGTTAATGACCAGATTTGAGAACAATACCTTCAATCTAATCTGACAGGGAGTTTGAACAGAACGTCGCCCTGTTGATTTTACTAGTAAAAGTCCCCTGCTACAGCACGTCTACATGTCTCTTACCTTGATATGGGACAGCAAACCCTGTGTCTGGTTGGTTTGGTCTGTGTGTGTGTGTGTGTGTGTGTGTGTGTGTGTGTGTGTGTGTGTGTGTGTGTGTGTGTGTGTGTGTGTGTGTGTGTGTGTGTGTGTGTGTGTGTGTGTGTGTGTGTGTGTGTGTGTGTGTCTGTCTGTCTGTCTGTCTGTCTGTCTGTCTGTCTGTCTGTCTGTCTGTCTGTCTGTCTGTCTGTCTGTCTGTCTGTCTGTGTGTGTGTGTGAGAGAGAAAGAGAGAACCCACCTTGATACGTGACAGCGAAGCCCTGTGCCTGGTTGGTTCGGTCTGAGTAGAAGTAGAGGATAACATAGTCTCCAGTGACGTTGACCAGCTCCCGGGGAGGGGTACGACCGTCAAACCTCGCCACCACCTGATCAATCAATCAACCAACCAACCAGCCAATCAATCAACCAATCAAACTTTATTCTGTAACGTATAGCACATGTCATACAAGGAAGCAATACAACGTACTTCACAGCACAAATACATAAATACAATGACTAATGGAGATAAATAAATACTTTTGGAGATAATAAAAAGGAGGGTAATAACATGTAACCTGGTTGGTGTAGCCGTCCAGCAGTTCAACCATGTCTGTCTGGTCCGAGATGTCAAAGAAGGTGAAGTTAAACAGGATCACGGAGGCTCCGGGGACCTAATAATAATAATTAGACATATAGAAACCATATATATTATTAATACAGAGTTATATATAGCTTGTCTGAAACTCAAAGATAATTTACAATAGACAAGAAACTGAAGAAAAAAAAACGAACGCAGCATTCAAAGCAAAACAGCAAACTAAAGGACTGGGATATTGGGTAGGAGAGAGGAGGTAGGAGAGTTATAGGTAGGAGAGGTAGAGGTAGGAGAGAGGATGTATGAGAGAGGATGTAGGAGAGAGGAGGTAGGAGAGAGGAGGTAGGAGAGGTATAGGTAGGAGAGAGGAGGTAGGAGAGAGGAGGTAAGAGAGGGGAGGTAGGAGAGGAGGTAGGAGAGAGGAGGTGGGAGAGGTAGAGGTAGGAGAGAGGAGATAGGAGAGAGGAGGTAGGAGAGGTATAGGTAGGAGAGAGGAGGTAGGAGAGAGGTGGTAAGAGAGGGGAGGTAGGAGAGGAGGTAGGAGAGAGGAGGTGGGAGAGGTATAGGTAGGAGAGAGGAGGTAGGAGAGAGGAGGTAAGAGAGGGGAGGTAGGAGAGGAGGTAGGAGAGAGGAGGTGGGAGAGGTATAGGTAGGAGAGAGGAGGTAGGAGAGAGGAGGTAGGAGATAGGAGGGAGGAGATAGGAGGGAGGAGATAGGAGGGAGGAGATAGGAGGGAGGAGATAGGAGGGAGGAGATAGGAGGGAGGAGGGAGGAGATAGGAGGAGATAGGAGAGAGGAGATAGGAGGGAGGAGGTAGGAGGGCCGTAACAGTAAATGAGTAAAGATCCAAGACGTACCTGGACAGTCCAGTAACAAACCCTTCCGGCCCCGTACTTATCAGGGAAGTCAGGGGAGTAGACCACCCCAGAGGGTGCAGAGTAGTTACCCCCGCAGGCCCCCACTCGAGCTGGAGTTAAACAGTCGGAAAACAGTTGAATTAATAACGGTTTCATTATTGACGTTTGCATTGTGCAAAGTTTGTAAGTCTTTCAGACAGGTGTGTTTGTTTATGTTGTTATAGCCTATAGCTGTTCTGTTGTGTATTTGATGTTTTATGTGGACCCCAGGTAGAGTAGCTGCTGCATGTGCAGTAGCTAATGGGGATCCTACTCAACTAAACTAATCCCTGTCGTACAACTCACCCTAGTGACTCATATGTAAACTAAACCCTGTCGTACAACTCACCCTAGTGACTCATATGTAAACTAAACCCTGTCGTACAACTCACCCTAGTGACTCATATGTAAACTAAACCCTGTCGTACAACTCACCCTAGTGACTCATATGTAAACTAAACCCTGTCGTACAACTCACCCTAGTGACTCATATGTAAACTAAACCCTGTCGTACAACTCACCCTAGTGACTCATATGTAAACTAAACCCTGTCGTACAACTCACCCTAGTGACTCATATGTAAACTAAACCCTGTCGTACAACTCCCCCTAGTGACTCATATGTAAACTAAACCCTGTCGTACAACTCACCCTAGTGACTCATATGTAAACTAAACCCTGTCGTACAACTCCCCCTAGTGACTCATATGTAAACTAAACCCTGTCGTACAACTCCCCCTAGTGACTCATATGTAAACTAAACCCTGTCGTACAACTCACCCTAGTGACTCATATGTAAACTAAACCCTGTCGTACAACTCCCCCTAGTGACTCATATGTAAACTAAACCCTGTCGTACAACTCCCCCTAGTGACTCATATGTAAACTAAACCCTGTCGTACAACTCCCCCTAGTGACTCATATGTAAACTAAACCCTGTCGTACAACTCCCCCTAGTGACTCATATGTAAACTAAACCCTGTCGTACAACTCACCCCAGAGACTCATATGTTGTCAGAGTTATTATAGAAACCACATACAACAGACTCTCTCAATGATGGGGTGGCAGGTAGCCTAGTGAGTTAGCCTAGTGGGGCGGTATTTAGCCTAGTGGTTAGCCTAGTGAGTGAGCCTAGTGGGGCGGTATGTAGCCTAGTGGTTAGAGTATTGGACTTCCTGAGCTGAGCTGACAAGGTAAAAATCTGTCATTCTGCCCCTGAACAGTCAGTTAACCCACTGTTCCTAGGCCGCCATTGAAAATAAGAATTTGTTCTTAACTGACTTGCCTAGTAAAATAAAGGTTCAATTTTAAAAATGATTTAGAGTGGAATGAAGAGTTTTCAACACATAGTGGAAAGATGAGACTGGATTGTGCAAGACACATTTGATCGTTATTGTAACCATGTTCAGCAGCCTCCCAGCTGTCTCCCATTATCTAGCAGTTGTTTGCCATAAACCGGATGGATGCTTGTTATTAAACAGAAATGTAGCATGTATTGTTCAGCCAAATTCAGCAAACTGTTTTTGACAACAAAGGGAGAGAGATAACATTCTCTTCACATGACCGTTCTAATAAGTACGTTTTGAGAGTGGTGGCGCGATCCCTCCATGTTGGATTATCTGATTTCTTTTCACCGTTGGTTCTGAGATCATCTATTCAACGGTGTGTGGAGTATTGACGTGTCAGTTTACTGGAATGTCATCTTTTGATAATACAGTTTAATTTCTCCATGCACCAGAAAATGCTCCACTTTGTACACATTAGGTGAAGCACCATGTAACTATTTTAAGCACCATAGAAGCACCGGTGGGAAGTTATAGTTGGTTTAGATCATGTCTAGAGGACCAGACCAGGGAAAATGACCTACTCACTGTCAAACATGTACACAGACTGAAGCAAATGATGACCTACTCACTGTCAAACATGTACACAGACCGAAGCAAATGATGACCTACTCACTATTAAACATGTACACAGACCGAAGCAAATGATGACCTACTCACTGTCAAACATGTACACAGACTGAAGCAAATGATGACCTACTCACTGTCAAACATGTACACAGACCGAAGCAAATGATGACCTACTCACTATTAAACATGTACACAGACCGAAGCAAATGATGACCTACTCACTATTAAACATGTACACAGACAGAAGCAAATGATGTCCTACTCACTGTCGAAGACGATGACCCATCCATCTCCCCCACAAGGCTGGGTGTGGTCACCGAAACACACGTGGTTGCATTCCATGCTGGGCGCCTGGCCATGGCGACGCAGGTCCAGGTCGTTGCCACAGAAACAGGCATAACCCGACTCCATCCCGGCAAGCTTTGGAACAGAGAGAGAAATGCAAATCAATCAACAGATTAGAATTTCAAATCTAACTTTATTTGTTTAGCACTTGTGTAACGCTTCACAAGAGGCTCAGGCCTTCCCCTTGACAAATGATGAGAGAGAGAGGATGAGAGAGAAAAAAAAAAAGAAAAAAAAACTTAAGAGGAACCAGATTTTAGAGCCTGAACCTCCATAGACCAACACTTATGGAGTGATACTAGTGCCAACAGAAATGTAACGTGAATCCAATTAGTCTATAAAGCCTGGATAGCAGATCATCCGGGGCAAGACAGATATGGCACATGATCACAGTTATAGTACCATCTAATGTTAATAGGCTTGCAGAATAACTCCACAACCCCCCCGACCCCCCCAATAAGGATTGCTTTTCTGTACAGAAATGTATTTTAGTGTCTAAAGCCATCAGGCATTTGATGATAATAATGTGGGCTGGTTTAGTTCAGCGCTTCGAGACAAACAGAAACAGTCACTCACTTTGGATATGTCCCAGAAGGCACCCAATCTATTTCCTATATAGTGCACTACTTTTGACCAGAGTCCTATGGGTAGTGCACTACTTTTGACCAGAGCCTTATGGGTAGTAGTGCACTACTTTTAACCAGAGCCCTATGGGTAGTGCACTACTTTTGACCAGAGCCCTATGGGTAGTAGTGCACTACTTTTGACCAGAGCCCTATGGGTAGTGCACTACTTTTGACCAGAGCCCTATCGGTCCAAGGCAGTGCATTACATAGGGAATGGAGTGTTATCTGGGATGCAAGGTGACTCTTTGAGTACCATCTAAACATCAGAGGGCTAAATAGCATGAAATAGCATTGCCAACAGACCGTTTAACCTTCATCTCTTAGTCAAACACAGCAAACATTTCCTAAAGCCGTGCTGCGCTGGGCTGCATTAGAATAAGAGAAAGAATTACAGGGTGGGTTCCAAATGGCACTCTGCTCCCTATGCGCCCTCCTCTCCTAGGGCCCTGGACAAAAGTAGTATGCTATAAAGGGAATAGGGTGGATTTGGATGACAGTCAAAACTCTTTAAGCATGTTGAACTTCCTTCCAGAATTCAGATGGAACCTAGTCATGCTCAGCAAAGAGTGTACGCAGACACACACGCAGACACACACGCAGACACACACGCAGACACACACGCAGACACACACACAGACACACACGCAGACACACACGCAGACACACACGCAGACACACACGCAGACACACACGCAGACACACACGCAGACACACACACAGACACACACACACAGACACACACGCAGACACACACGCAGACACACACGCAGACACACACGCAGACACACATGCAGACACACACGCAGACACACACGCAGACACACACACACACACACACACACAGACACACACGCAGACACACACGCAGACACACACGCAGACACACACGCAGACACACACGCAGACACACACGCAGACACACACGCAGACACACATGCAGACACACACGCAGACACACACACACACACACACACAGCCAGTGTCTCCCGTTAAAAGAGGACCATTATATAATGTTTCTTCCCATAAATGAATTCATACGAAGGTACGGCATCACTTTCCCTCATTCTGAAAATGTTCTCATGAAACTGGAATTTATATAGCCAGCATCCTCTGTGTATGTATGTGTGTGTGTGTGTGTGTGTGTGTGTGTGTGTGTGTGTGTGTGTGTGTGTGTGTGTGTGTGTGTGTGTGTGTGTGTGTGTGTGTGTGTGTGTGTCTGCGTGTGTGTCTGCGTGTGTGTCTGCGTGTGTGTGTGTGTGCGTGTGTGTGTGTGTGTGTGTGTCCAACTCTGCCAACCTAACCAAAACTAAAGGCTGTGGGACATGAATCACTGCTTCATCATTACCTATTTATCAGGTAAAAGAGAAACGACTTCGGATGAAAACCCAACGTGAATTATTTTGCGTTAGCGAGCAGAAAATGTTTGCTCGGGGCTTCTCAATCACTGACTGTCTGACTGACTCACTGACTGACTAGTGTAGTTGGTTTAGACATATAGATGTGGCGGTCTCAGGCTGTTGACATTGCATCACAACACACCATACTACATCACATCACATCAGTGTCATCTGTGGAGAGGGACTGACACACACACATAGACAGACAGGCACACACACACACACACACACACACACACACAGACAGACATGCACGCACAAGACACACACACGGACTGACTGTCACTGCTCATCAGTGCAGAGGGCGTCTGAAGGACGGGTCTGACCCAGGTCCAACCGGATGTGTTCACACACAACACAAACACCTGTCACTGTTTAGTGTAACCATGGTCAGTAGACAATAGAAGGCCAGTGTAACCATGGTCAGTAGACAATAGAAGGCCAGTGTAACCATGGTCAGTAGAGGGCTCTCACGGGGTGGTCGCGAGAGGTCTCAGGTAGGTGTTTAGGGGTTTCCGTAGGTGATACTACGGTGGAAAGTCCAGTCCAGTCCGCATTCTCCCTCAATATGCCGATTTGGCGCTCGCCTTCTCCAAAAAGAAGGCGACTCAAATACCACCTCATCGACGGGGCGATTGTGCAATAGATCTCCTGGTAGACACTGAACTTCCCAGGAGTCATGTGTATCCCCTCTCACAGGTGGAGACGGAGGCTATAAAAACATACAGTGCCTTGCGAAAGTATTCGGCCCCCTTGAACTTTGCGACCTTTTGCCACATTTCAGGCTTCAAACATAAAGATATAAACCTGTATTTTTTTGTGAAGAATCAACAACAAGTGGGACACAATCATGAAGTGGAATGACATTTATTGGATATTTCAAACTTTTTTAACAAATCAAAAACTGAAAAATTGGGCGTGCAAAATTATTCAGCCCCCTTAAGTTAATACTTTGTAGCGCCACCTTTTGCTGCGATTACAGCTGTAAGTCGCTTGGGGTATGTCTCTATCAGTTTTGCACATCGAGAGACTGACATTTTTTCCCATTCCTCCTTGCAAAACAGCTCGAGCTCAGTGAGGTTGGATGGAGAGCATTTGTGAACAGCAGTTTTCAGTTCTTTCCACAGATTCTCGATTGGATTCAGGTCTGGACTTTGACTTGGCCATTCTAACACCTGGATATGTTTATTTTTGAACCATTCCATTGTAGATTTTGCTTTATGTTTTGGATCATTGTCTTGTTGGAAGACAAATCTCTGTCCCAGTCTCAGGTCTTTTGCAGACTCCATCTTCCATTCTTCCAGAATGGTCCTGTATTTGGCTCCATCCATCTTCCCATCAATTTTAACCATCTTCCCTGTCCCTGCTGAAGAAAAGCAGGCCCAAACCATGATGCTGCCACCACCATGTTTGACAGTGGGGATGGTTCAATTTTGGTTTCATCTGACCAGAGCACCTTCTTTCACGTTTGGTGTGTCTCCCAGGTGGCTTGTGGCAAACTTTAAACAACACTTTTTATGGATATCTTTAAGAAATGGCTTTCTTCTTGCCACTCTTCCATAAAGGCCAGATTTGTTGTCCTATGGACAGAGTCTCCCACCTCAGCTGTAGATCTCTGCAGTTCATCCAGAGTGATAATGTGCCTCTTGGCTGCATCTCTGATCAGTCTTCTCCTTGTATGAGCTGAAAGTTTAGAGGGACGGCCAGGTCTTGGTAGATTTGTAGTGCTCTGATACTCCTTCCATTTCAATATTAACACTTGTACAGTGCTCCTTGGGATGTTTAAGGCTTGGGAAATCTTTTTGTATTCAAATCCGGCTTTAAACTTCTACACAACAGTATCTCGGACCTGCCTGGTGTGTTCCTTGTTCTTCATGATGCTCTCTGCGCTTTTAACGGACCTCTGAGACTATCACAGTGCAGGTGCATTTATACGGAGACTTGATTACACACAGGTGGATTGTATTTATCATCATTAGTCATTTAGGTCAACATTGGATCATTCAGAGATCCTCACTGAACTTCTGGAGAGAGTTTGCTGCACTGAAAGTAAAGGGGCTGAATAATTTTGCACGCCCAATTTTTTCAGTTTTTGATTTGTTAAAAAAGTTTGAAATATCCAATAAATGTCGTTCCACTTCATGATTGTGTCCCACTTGTTGTTGATTCTTCACAAGAAAATACAGTTTTATATCTTTATGTTTGAAGCCTGAAATGTGGCAAAAGGTCGCAAAGTTCAAGGGGGCCGAATACTTTCGCAAGGCACTGTATGTCTCCAAATCCCTGCGTCAGGGATACATTCGGTCCTCCACTTTACCTGCCTCCTCAAGTTTCTTTTTTGTGAAGAAGAAGGAGGGAGGTAAAGTGGAGGACGTAAAGCGCCCGTGACTATCGGGGTCTTAATCAGATCACTGTGAGGTATAGTTACCCGCTACCACTCATAGTCACAGCGATAGAGTCAATGCACGGGGCGCGTTTCTTCACTAAACTAGATCTCAGGAGCGCTTACAACCTGGTACGTATCCGAGAGGGAGACGAGTGGAAGACGGCTTTTAGTACCACCTCAGGGCACTATGAGTACCTCGTCATTTCGTACAGGTTGATGAATGCGCCATCAGTCTTCCAAGCCTTTGTAGACAATATTTTCATGGACCTGCACAGGCAGGGTGTGTGGTGTAAATTGATGATATTTTGAAATACTCTGCTACACGCGCCTAGCATGTGTCCCTGGTGCGCAGGGTGCTTGGTCGTCTGTTGGAGCATGATCTGTACGTCATGGCTGAGAAGTGCTTGTTCTTTCAACAGTCTGTCACCTTCCTAGGGTATCGCATTTCTACCTCAGGGGTTGAGATGGAGAGTGACCACATTTCAGCCGTGCGTAATTGGCCGACTCCCACCACGGTAAAGGAGGTGCAGCGGTTTCTAGGGTTTGCCAACTACTACCGGAGGTTTATACAGGGTTTTGGTCAGGTAGCAGCTCCCATTACCTCACTGCTAAAGGGGGGCCTGGTGTGCTTGCAGTGGTCAGCTGAGGTGGACAGGGCTTTTGGTCACCTGAAGGCTCTGTTTACCTCGGCTCCCATGTTGGCCCATCCGGATCCCTCTTTGGCGTTCATAGTGGAGGTGCATGCGTCCAAGGCTGGGATAGGAGCTGTGCTCTCTCACCGTTCGGGTACTCCACCGAAGTGCCGCCCCTGTGCCTTCTTCTCGAAGAAGCGGAGCGAAACTTAGATGTGGGGGACCGGGAGCTGTTGGCTGTCATTAAGGCCTTGAAGGCGTGGAGACATTGGCTTGAGGGGGCTAGAGGATATAGTGTCTGATCGAGGTCCCCAGTTCACGTCGGGGGTCTGGAGGGCGTTCATGGAACGTCTGTGGGTCTCGATCAGCCTTACCTCAGGTTTTCACCCTGAGAGTAACGGGCAGGTGGAGACCAGGATGTGGGTAGGTTTCTGAGGTCTTTTTGCCGGGACTGGCCGGGGGAGTGGGCAATGTTTGTGCTCTGGGCAGAGATGGCCCAGAACTCGCTCCGCCACTCCTCCACTAACTCTCTCCTTTCCAGTGTGTACTGGGGTATCAGCCGGTTCTGGCTCCTTGGCATCAGAGTCAGACCCAGGCTCCTGCGGTGGACGACTGGTTCCGGAGCGCGGAGGAAACATGGGACGCCGCCCATGTCCACCTTCAGCGCGCCGTGCTGCACGAGAAAGCCAGCGCAGACCGTCACCGCAGTGAGGCTCCAGTGATCGCACCGGGGGACCGGGTCAGGCTCTCGACCCTCCACCTGCCCTGTTGGAAGCTGGGTCCGCGATTTGTGGGGCCCTTTAAAGTCCTGAGGAGAGTGAACGAGCTTTGTTACAGGTTACAGCTTCCCCCGATTATTACCACATTAACTCCTTGTTCCATGTGTCTCTCCTCAGGCCGGTGGTGGCTGACCCGCTCCAGGAGTCTGAGGTGCGGGAGGTTCCTCCGCCCCCTGGACATTGAGGGGGCCCCGGTGTACTCTGTTTGTTCCATACTGGATTCGAGACGTCGGGCGAGGGGCCTTCAGTACCTCGTGGACTGGGAGGGGTATGGTCCGGAGGAGAGATGCTGGGTTCCGGTGGAGGACATGTTGTGTATTTAACCCTCTGTTTCCCCTCATGTCTTTGTCTGTGATTGTTTGTTGTATGTTTTGTGGAAGTCATGTTCTGGTGTGCGATGGGTTTTGTACCCTTCTATATTATTTTTGTATATATTGGTTTTCTGAGTTTTTTAGCATTTATTAAACTGCTCCGTCAATACCAAGTTCACTCTCCTGCGCCTGACTTCCCTTCCACCAGCATGCACCCATTACAAGTTAGTCAATAAATAAATGATTGAGACAATTGATGTATGGATGATTCATAGTGAAGACTAGGTAAAGAATAATTCATTAATTAGAACTAATTGAACAGATATAAAAATATTCCTCTAAGTTATATTAGGATAATTATAACTTTGTAATCTGAAGATTTTCCTTGGTGCCCCGACATCCTAGTTAATTACATTTACATGATTAGTTTAATCACGTAATAATAATTACAGAGAATTGATTTGAGAATTGATAAAATAACAGTATTCAGTTTAATGATGCCAAAGACACGACAAATAATTGAATAATATAGATTTCTGAATTTATTTTGCGACGCGAGTGGTGAAGCTATGGCAAAATTGATACTGTGAGATTTCATAACGTTTAAAACCATGACTAGAGAGAGACTGTCAACGAATACAGCAAAGAGATGCTGTTTTTATGAGTGACTTCATGTTTAAGTTCTTACTCAGCACTGTCAACACTTTTATAATCCATAAAATGCACGTTCTTCCTATTTCCACTCAGCGCTACAACAAGCAGTGCAGCAGTAATGAAGAGTAGGAAAGTGTACCTATAGGCTTGTGTTGTTGTTATTATTACCGGCTTGGGTCTTTTTGAATATTTAACTTTCTCTGTTCATAGGAGTAACAACATGAATTTGTGCATGAGGCAGAACGGTCGATACATCTCCATCTCCATAGTGTCGTCTGTCTTACCATGTATCTCTGTTTACGGCAGAAGCTGATGCAGTTCTGGACGGTGAGTTTGTTAGAGGTCTGACTGCTCCCTGTCAGGGTGGGAGGGTCACCACTGTCCTTAAAACAGCCCAGGTTACCAGGCACTACAGGAAACAGAGAGGAGAGCAGGGGGTTTAAACTATGTAGTTCAGCATGACATATGTTTCTAAACTAACAATCACACGCTGCATTTGGCATTTACTACAAATCCCATGATGCGTCTGTGTCTCACAGAGATCATACACTGCATACACGCACACCAGCACGAAATTAACATCATCACACTGGAATTCTCTGGCCTCTGTTTGAGATTTAGGAGGATGGGGGTGAGGGGGAGAGGGGGAGGAGGAGAAGGATGAGAGGGGGTGAGAAGGATGAGGGTGAGAGAAGTAGGAGGAGAAGGATGGGGGTGAGGGGGAGAGAAGTAGGAGTAGAAGGGGGACTGAGTTGCAGTGAGTGGGTGTTGGAATCTAGAGTATGTGCATTGTCTGGGCAAGCTAGTTTAGATCTAGCTGAGATATCTAGCTGAGATAGTGGGTAAAACTCTACATGACAGAGCGGAGGAGGTCTCCTGAGGCTGAGGTCAAATGAGAGCTAAAGGTGATACACACAGCATCAGAATGGACACCTAGTAAAGTGATACACACAGTGTCAGAATGGACACCTAGTAAAGTGATACACAGTGTCAGAATGGACACCTAGTAAGGTGATACACACAGTGTCAGAATGGACACCTAGTAAAGTGATACACAGTGTCAGAATGGACACCTAGTAAGGTGATACACACAGTGTCAGAATGGACACCTAGTAAAGTGATACACACAGCATCAGAATGGACACCTAGTAAGGTGATACACACAGCATCAGAATGGACACCTAGTAAAGTGATACACAGTGTCAGAATGGACACCTAGTAAGGTGATACACACAGTGTCAGAATGGACACCTAGTAAAGTGATACACACAGCATCAGAATGGACACCTAGTAAAGTGATACACACAGCATCAGAATGGACACCTAGTAAAGTGATACACACAGCATCAGAATGGACACCTAGTAAAGTGATACACAGCATCAGAATGGACACCTAGTAAAGTGATACACAGCGTCAGAATGGACACCTAGTAAAGTGATACACAGCGTCAGAATGGACACCTAGTAAAGTGATACACAGCCTCAGAATGGACACCTAGTAAAGTGATACACAGCCTCAGAATGGACACCTAGTAAAGTGATACACAGCCTCAGAATGGACACCTAGTAAAGTGATACACAGCGTCAGAATGGACACCTAGTAAAGTGATACACAGCGTCAGAATGGACACCTAGTAAAGTGATACACAGCGTCAGAATGGACACCTAGTAAAGTGATACACAGCATCAGAATGGACACCTAGTAAAGTGATACACAGCGTCAGAATGGACACCTAGTAAAGTGATACAATATGGATGAACTACAAAAGTCCAATTCTGACGACATGGCCCGAGCTGACAAGAGAAGCTGCCACTGTCTTGAAGGGCGTTGGGTTGTAAGTAAAAAAGGCAACTGTCTGCTCTCTAAACACTTTGTATGTAAGAAATACTGCGCTGTAATTAAGCACTGAAAACTGTGTGAAGAATGAACCCATATTTGAGGAAAAACAACTACCCTCAAGACTGGACTAAAACATCCAATAGGCTACAGAATGCTTTGTTTTATTATGGTTCAAATTGTAATACTTTAGTTTAATTTCTATGTTCTGAAATATATTAGAGAGAACCTATACAATATCAAACTCATTTCTAACCCAAAGCTATTGTCTCAAAAAGGAATTGTGTCATCCACCTGTAGGCCAGAGCAAAGCCTATTATAGAGAGAGGGGGGGGGGGCAGAGAGAGGGGGGCAGATTGGGAGACAGTGAAAGGAGAGAGACAGATAGAGGGAGAGAGAGAGAGACAGACAGACAGACAGACAGACAGACAGACAGACAGACAGACAGACAGACAGAGACAGAGACAGAAAGAGAGAGAGAGAGAGACAGAGAAAGAGAAAGAGAGACATACAGACAGAGAGAGAGAGAACAGGCAGCTCTATCTGACTGTCAGCCCTAGTTTAAGAGACAACCCATTGATATGACAGTTTAAAAACAACCCGAGGTGCTAACCAAGCAAATTCTACAACAATATCTGCATTAGCTTAGCCTCCTTAACCACAAACACCTGACTGCTGAATGAGACTTGTGTAAACCTTGATAACTTTCCATCGAAATAATACAATCAAACATATAACCTTGAATGTAGTGTTCACATGCAGTAATAATGTGAGGGTTTAATACATCTCTACAGTAACATGTTAGAGAGAGAATGACATCAAACTCTCTGACACACAGAGTTCTAGAGAGTTCAGAGAGTTCTAGAACAGATGCTTGAAGACATCTTGTTAGCACACGTTCACTGGTGCATGCTGGATGTTAAGACCTAAAACCTAGGGACTACAGCATGTGTTATTTTGAGAGACAGAGAGAGATGCCTCAGATGGTGTTAGCGTAAGGATGAAAGACGAACAGGACAAGCTGCAAAAGGCCAGCATTGAGCGTTCACTAACCAAGTTTACATCCCAAATGGTACCCTATTCCCTATATAGTGCACTACTTTAGACCATAGCACTGGTTAAAAATGTTACACTATATAGGGAATAGGGTGACATTTGGAACGTACCCCAAATGTCCTGGTCCAACACAGGGCGGTTTTCTCTCTACACCCTGTGTCTCGCCCACGCTTGTAATATACTCTGCTTCACGGAAACATGGCCCTCTCGAGATATACTGTCTGACTCTGTAAAGCCAGTTGGGTTCTTAGTACATCGCGCTGACAGGAACAAACATCTCTCCGGGAAGCAGAAGGGTGGAGGTATATGTTTTATGATTAACGACTTATGGTGTAACTGTGATAACATACAAGGAACTCAAGTCCTTCTGTGCACCCGACCTACAATATCTCACAATTAAATGCAGACCGTACCATCTCCAGAGAGCATTGTTGTCTATAATAGCCACAGCGGTCTATACCCCCCCCCCCCGAACGGATACCATGACGGCCCTGGAAGAACTTCACTGGACTAGGCTGCCAAGCCACTGCCAGCCAGCCCTCCTGTCTTCCTCTCCTCTATAAATCATCAGCCCTCCTGTCTTCCTCTCCTCTCCTCTATACATCACCAGCCCTCCTGTCTTCCTCTCCTCTATAAATGACCAGCCCTCCTGTCTTCCTCTCCTCTATAAATCACCAGCCCTCCTGTCTTCCTCTCCTCTATAAATCACCAGCCCTCCTGTCTTCCTCTCCTCTATAAATCACCAGCCCTCCTGTCTTCCTCTCCTCTATAAATCACCAGCCCTCCTGTCTTCCTCTCCTCTCCTCTATAAATCACCAGCCCTCCTGTCTTCCTCTCCTCTCCTCTATAAATCACCAGCCCTCCTGTCTTCCTCTCCTCTATAAATCACCAGCCCTCCTGTCTTCCTCTCCTCTATAAATCACCAGCCCTCCTGTCTTCCTCTCCTCTATAAATCACCAGCGCTCCTGTCTTCCTTTCCTTTTTTAAATCCCTTCTTTCTATTTTTACAGCCACGTTAAACACCCTCTCGGTTTTATGAGCAGATTAATACCTCTGTCTGGCTCATTTAGCGCAGCACAGACAGACACACACACACACACACAGCAAGAAGCAGCACGGCAGACTGGAAGAATTTGGAGAGAGATTAAGTGGCGAGTTAAAGACAACATGACTGTAATCGTGATATTTGTAGTTTTGACTAGAAACTTTCCAGAGAAAGGCAGGCAGAGGTCGGGGCATAAGGTTATTAGCCTAGTATTCTTCCACTCACACTAACATGACATGATGCATTGCAATGCAGACAAAGCAACAACAACTGACACAACGATTGAGTTCCGGGGTGTCTGTCTATCTGTCTGTAGCAGGGTAAGACACACCTCTGGAGAAGGGACAGACAATAAACTTAAAGCAGGCCTAAATACACACAGGGACCGGCAAGATTTATCAACATGATTTACATCAAGCAGACGATCTTATCCAAAGCGACTTACAGGAGCAATTAGAATTAATTTTCTTTTCTCTCTCTCTCTCACCCCCCCCCCCCCCCCCACGCCCATTACACACTGCCAAAGAGTATTTATACATGAGAAAGAACGCAAAAGAGAGAGAGAAAGACATTTGTAAATTGCTCCCAAGTGATGCAGTGGTCTGCATCTCAGTGCAAGAGGCGTCACTGCAATCCCTGGTTCAAATCCAGGCTGCATCACATCTGGCCGTGATTGGGAGGCCCATAAGGCGGTGCACAATTGGCCCAGCGTTGTCCGGGTTTGGCCGGTGTAGACCGTCATTGTAAATACGAATCTGTTCTTATTAACTGATAATAGTGAAGGTGTAAACTTGGCAGTAGAAAACCTAAACAGTATATTTGACCTCTCAGCTTCCCTATCAAATCAAAACATTTCAAGAAGACGACCTAAGAAAATGAACAACTACAAATGGGTTGATAAAGAATACAAAAACCTAATAAATACAAAAACCTGAAAAACCACTTCTCCAATCTTTTTGGCTCTATAACAAAGAATAAACAGTAAATACGTGATCAATGACACATCTTAGAATCAGCTATTAAAGATGACAAGAACCCACTGGATCCTCCAATTACTTTGAATGAACTACAGAACAAAATACAAACTCTCCAACCCAAAAAAAGGCCTGTGTGGTTGATGGTATCCTCAATGAAATGATAAAATATACAGACCACAAATTCCAATGTTCTATAAATCAAATCAAATACTCAAACTATTTAACTAACCCTCAGCTCTGGCACCAAAGACTGATCACCCCAAATCACAAAAGCGGAGACAAATTTGACCCCAATAACTAACGTGGGATATGCGTCAACAACATTGGGAAAATGATCATTAACAGCAGACTCGTACATTTCCTCAGTGAAAACAATGTACTGAGCAAATTTCAAATGGCCATCTTACCAAATTACAGTACGAAAGACCACGTCGTTACCCTGCACACCCTAATTGACAAACAAACAAAGCAAACCAAAGCCAAAGTCTTCTCATGCTTTGTTGATAAAAAAAAAATAGACTCAATTTGGCATAAGGATCTGCTGTACAAATTGATGGAAAGTGGTGTTGGGGGAAAAACATACAACATTATAAAATCCATGTACACAAACAACAAGTGTGCGGTTAAAATTGGAAAAAAACACAAAACTTTTATTTCCACAGGACTGTGAGATGAGACAGGGATTCAACTTAAGCCCCACCCTCTTCAACATATATATCAACGAATTGGCAAGGGCACTAGAACAGTCTGCAGCACCCGGCCTTACCCTACTAGAATCTGAAGTCAAATGTCTGCTGTTTGCTGATGATCTGGTGCTTCTGTCACCAACCACGGAGGGCCCACAGCAGCACATAGATCTTCTGCACAAATTCTGTCAGACCTGGGCCCTGACAGTAAATCTCATTAAGACAAAAATAATGGTGTTCCAAAAAGGGTCCAGTTGCCAGGGCCACAAATACAAATTCTATCTAGACACCGTTGCCGTAGAGCACACAAAAAACAATACATACCTCGGCCTAAACATCAGCGCCACAGATAACTTCCACAAAGCTGTGAACGATCTGAGAGACAAGGCAAGAAGGGCCTTCTATGCTATCAAAAGGAACATAAAATTTGACATACCAATTAGGATCTGGCAAAAAATACATGAATACGTTATAGAACCCATTGCCCTTCATGGTTGTGAATTCTGGGGTCCGCTCACCATCCAAGAATTCACAAAATGGGACAAACACCAAATATCCCCAGTGTACAACTTAAAACACCAAATAATGCATGCAGAGCAGAATTAGGCTGATACCCGCTAATGATCAAAATCCAGAAAAGAGCTGTTCAATTCTACAACCACCTACAAGAAAGCGATTCCCACACAAAGCCATCACCTACAGAAAAATTAACCTGGAGAAGAGCCCCCTAAGCAAGCTGGTCCTGATGCTCTGTTCACAAACACAAACAGACCCCACAGAGCCCCAGGACAGCAACACAGTTAGACCCAACCAAATCATGAGAAAAAAACAGAGCAAGATAGAATGCTATTTGGCCCTAAACAGAGAGTACACAGTGGCAGAATACCTGACCGCTGTGACTGACCCAAAATGTATGAAACTTTGACTATGTACAGACTCAGTGAGCATAGCCTTGCTATTGAGAAGGCAGACTATGTGCACATTACCCACAAGATGAGGTGGAAACTGAGCTGCACTTCCTAACCTCCTGCCAAATGTATGACCATATTAGAGACACATATTTCCCTCAGATTACACAGATCCACAAAGAATTTGAAAACAAATCCAATTTTGATAAACTCCCATATCTACTGGGTGAAATACCACAGTGTGACATCACAGCAGCAAGATTTGTGACCTGTTGCCCCAAGAAAAGGGCAACCAGTGAAGAACAAACACCATTGTAAATACAACCTACAACCTTATGTTTATTTATTTAACCTTTTGTACTTTAACTATTTGCACATCGTTACAACACTGTATATAGACATTTGGAATGTCTTTATTCTTATGAAGCTTTTGTGAGTGTAATAATAAGTTTGGTTATTATCTATTTAACTTGCTTTGGGGAATGTAAACATATGTAAAACCCCTTAAATTGAAAATAAATGGACATCAATACAGTGGGGAGAGCAAGTATTTGACACACTGCCGATTTTGCAGGTTTTCCTACTTACAAAGCATGTAGAGGTCTGTAATTTTTTATCACAGGTACACTTCAACTGTGAGAGACGGAATCTAAAACAAAAATACAGAAAATCTCATTGTGTGATTTTTAAGTAATTCATTTGCGTAGTGGAGTTTGGAGTGTGACTGTTTGAGGTTGTGGACAGGTGTCTTTTATACTGATAACAAATTCAAACAGGTGCCATTAACCTGTTGGATCTCTAGGGGCGCTATTTCATTTTTGGATAAAAAACGTTCCCGTTTTAAGTGCGATATTTTGTCACGAAAAGATGCTCGACTATGCATATTCTTGACAGTTTTTGAAAGAAAACACTCTGAAGTTTCAGAATCTGCAAAGATATTGTCTGTAAGTACCCCAGAACTCATTCTACAGGCGAAACCAAGGTGAAACGTCTAACAGGAAATGAGCAGAATTTCTGAAGCTCTGTTTTCTAATGTCTCCTTATATGGCTGTGAATGCGACAGGAATAAGCTTAGACCTTCTGCCGTTTCCCCAAGATGTCGGCAGCATTGTGACGCATTTGTAGGCATATCATTGGAAGATTGACCATAAGAGACTACATTTTCCAAGTGTCCGCCTGGTGTCCTGCGTCGAAATTGGTGCGCAAAGCCAGCTGCAAGTTTTTTTCCATTTGATTGAGAGGAGAAACCATGCTTCCACGAACGATATATCATCGAAGAGATATGTGAAAAACACCTTGAGGCTTGATTCTAAACCACGTTTGCCATGTTTTCAGTCGATATTATGGAGTTAATTTGGAAAAAAGTTCGCGTTTTGAGGACTGAATTTTCTGGGTTTTTTTGTAGCCAAATGTGATGTACAAAACGGAGCTATTTCTAATACACAAAGAATCTTTTTGGAAAAAACTGAGCATTTGCTATCTAACTGAGAGTCTCCTCATTGAAAACATCCGAAGTTCTTCAAAGGTAAATTATTTTATTTTAAGGATTTTATGTTTTTGTTGAAATGTTGCGTGCTGGATGCTAACGCTAATGCTAACGCTAAATGCTACGCTAGCTAGCTACTTTTACACAAATGATTGTTTTCCTATGGTTGAGAAGCATATTTTGAAAATCTGAGATGACAGTGTTGTTTACAAAAGGCTAAGCTTGAGAGATGGCATATTTATTTCATTTCATTTGTGATTTTCATGAATAGTTAACGTTGCGTTATGGTAATGAGCTTGAGGCTGTAGTCACGATACCGGATCCGGGTTTGGGAGATCAGAGAGGTTAATACAGGTAACGAGTGGAGGACAGAGGAGCCTCTTAAGGAAGAAGTTACAGGTCTGTGAGAGCCAGAAATATTGCATGTTTGTAGGTGACCAAATACTTGGCACCTGTTTGAACTTGTTATCAGTATAAAAGACACCTGTCCACAACCTCAAACAGTCACACTCCAAACTCCACTATGGCCAAGACCAAAGAGCTGTCAAATGACACCAGAAACAAAATTGTAGACCTGCACCAGGTGACCTCTGTCATTGCCAACAAAGGGTATATAACAAAGTATAACAAAATAGTCTGTAAAACCCAGTTGTGTAAAGTACTTAAGTAAAAATACTTGAAAGTACTGCTTATGTAGTTTTTTAGGTATCTGTACTTTACTATTTATATTTTTGACAGCTTTTACTTTTACTTCTACATTCCTAAAGAAAATGAAATACTTTTTACTCCATACATTTTCCCTGACACCCAAAAGTACTCGCTACATTTTGAATGCTTAGCCGGACAGGAAAATTGCCTAATTCACACACTTAACAAGAGAACATCTTTGGTCATCCCTATTGCCTCTGATCTGGCGGATTCACTAAGCACATGCTTCGTTTCTAAATGATGTCTGAGTGTTGGAGTGTGCCCCTGGCTATCTGTAAATTAAAATAGAAGAAAATGATGCTGTATGGTATGCTTAATATAAGGAATTTGAAATTATTTATACTTTTACTTTTGATACATACAGTTGAAGTCAGAAGTTTACATACACTTAGGTTGGAGTCATTAAAACCTGTTTTTCAACCACTCCACAAATGTCTTGTTAACAAACTATAGTTTTGGCAAGTCGGTTAGAACATCTACTTTGTGCATGACACAAGTGATTTTTGTTTGTTTACAGACAGATTATTTCACTTATAATTCACTGTATCACAATTCCAGTGGGTCAGAAGTTATCATACACCAAGTTGACTGTGCCTTTAAACAACTTGGAAAATTCCAGAAAATGATGTCATGGCTTTAGAAGCTTCTGATAATTGACATAATTTGAGTCAATTGGAGGTGTACCTGTGGATGTATTTCAAGGCCTACCTTCAAACTCAGTGCCTCTTTGCTTGACATCATGGGAAAATCTAAAGAAATCAGCCGAGACCTCAGAATCATCCTTGGGAGCAATTTCCAAACGTCTTCAGGTACCACGTTCATCTGTACAAACAATAATACGCAAGTATAAACACTATGGGACTACACAGCCGTCATACTGCTCAGGAAGGAGACAAGTTCTGTCTCCTAGAGATGAACGTACTTTGGTGCGGAACAACAGCAAAGGACCTTGTGAAGATGCTGGAGGAAACAGTCAAATGAGTCCTATATCGACATAACCTAAAAGGCCGTTCAACAAGGAAGAAGCCACTGCTCAAAAACCACCATAAAAAAGCCAGACTACGGTTTGCAACTGCACATGTGGACAAAGATCGTACTTTTTGGAGAAATGTCCTCTGGTCTAATGAAACAAAATAGAACTGTTTGGCCATAATGACCATCGTTATGTTTGGAGGAAAAAGTGTGAGGCTTGCAAGTCGATGAACACCATCCCAACCGTGATGCACGGGTGTGGCAGCATCATGTTGTGGGGGTGCTTTGCTGCAGGAGGGAATGGTGCACTTCACAAAATAGATGGCATTATGAGGATGGAAAAGTATGTGGATATATTGAAGCAACATCTCAAGACATCAGTCAGGAAGTTAAAGCTTGCTCACAAACGGGTCTTCCAAATGGACAATGACCCCAAGCATTCTTCCAAAGTTGTGGCAAAATGACTTAAGGACAACAAAGTCAAGGTATTGGAGTGGCCATCACAAAGCCCTGACCTCAACCCTATAGAACATTTGTGGGCAGAACTGAAAATGTGTGTGTTGCGAGGGGCCTACAACGCTGACTAAGTTACACTAGCTCTGTCAGGAGGAATGGGCCAAAATTCACCCAACTTATTGTGGGAAGCTTGTGGAAGGCTACCCGAAACATTTGACCCAAGTTAAACAATTTAAAGGCAATGCTACCAAATACTTATTGAGTGTATGTAAACTTCTGACCCACTGGGAATGTGATGAAAGAAATAAAAGCTCTTCTCTTCTAAAATCTCTTCTATTATTCTGACATTTCACATTTTTTAAATAAAGTGGTGATCCTAACTGACCTAAGAGAGGGAATTTTTACTAAGATTAAATGTCAGGAATTGTGAAAAACTGAGTTTAATGCATTTGGCTCAGGTGTATGTAAACTTCCGACTTCAACTGTAAGTACATTTTAGCAATTACATTTACTTATGATACTTAAGTAGAGTTAAAACCAAATACTTCTCACAAATCCGACTGCCCAGCATGAACAGTTGGAGCTACCAACTAATATGTCACTAATATCGAAAGGGGAGACTCTCACGAGCATGAAGGTGTTGTTTTGCTCAGTGGGAGTCGTCTGAAGGTAACCCAGTACGGGCTGTAAATATGGCACAAAACGCATAGGGGGTCAAAAGTGCCACGAATAACGTAACCAAACATGGGTCGAAAAAAAATATTCCTGAGTTTTCTTATATCTCTCAGATATAGGACAGACACTTCAAAACCTCGTTGAATTTCCATTTACAAATGTGTTATTCAATGCATTTCTATGGGCTATAGAAGTGAAGAATTCAAATATTCATAAAATACCATTCTAAATGGCTAATCTTAAAACAATTCCACATGTTAGCTTAGTAGATAATGCGATCTAAAGGCTTAGACCCACCGGGGCCACTGAGTTGCCCAGGTCTCAGCCCCACAATGTTGAGGAGCCGGAACAATGGTCCCTGTGCTCTCCTGGGCATGTAATGCCTGGTCAGTTACTCACCACTGAGAGGAGATAAGCTGATAGGGCTTCACCGCTCCTGAACTGTTTAACTCTCCTGCTCCCCCAGGTATAGATCTAGCTTCCCCTCACCCAATCCTAACCTTAAGCATTAGTGTTGGGAAACTGACCCCAGATCAGAATCTAGGGGCAACTTCACCCTACACCAAGGTGGAGCAAGATGGCAACCTTTTTTGTTCACCTACCTTAGTTGTGCACTGATTATAAGTCGCTCTGGTTAAGAGCTAATGACTAAAATGTATGATAACATTGACCTGACCATGACCTGACCATGAGGTACAGTAGTCCAGGTCCAGGTCCATATTACAAGAAACCAACAGATCATATAACATCTCATCTCATAACCTTTTCCTTTTTGCCTAATAAAACTGGATATACAGTGTAATAATAAATCAGACAACAACGTCATAAAAACGTCAGACCGATTAGAAGTATTTTGATCAGTGAATAAGTGATCACACATTCAAGCTTCACTCTGTCTTCTCCAATCCATCACTGCTAATTCTTCAGGTTTTACTCTGTCTTCTCCAATCCATCACTGCTAATTCTTCAGGTTTTACTCTGTCTTCTCCAATCCATCACTGCTAATTCTTCAGGTTTTACTCTGTCTTCTCCAATCCATCACTGCTAATTCTTCAGGCTTCACTCTGTCTTCTCCAATCCATCACTGCTAACTCTTCAGGCTTCACTCTGTCTTCTTCTCCAATCCATCACTGCTAACTCTTCAGGCTTCACTCTGTCTTCTCCAATCCATCACTGCTAATTCTTCAGTGGCTGTCTTTACTTTGAACGTCAATGCACAGATAAACCATTTTGCATTAGGAAAATCCATCCAATCCATCACTGCTAATTCTTCAGGTTTTACTCTGTCTTCTCCAATCCATCACTGCTAATTCTTCAGGTTTTACTCTGTCTTCTCCAATCCATCACTGCTAACTCTTCAGGCTTCACTCTGTCTTCTCCAATCCATCACTGCTAACTCTTCAGGCTTCACTCTGTCTTCTTCTCCAATCCATCACTGCTAACTCTTCAGGCTTCACTCTGTCTTCTCCAATCCATCACTGCTAACTCTTCAGTGGCTGTCTTTACTTTGAACGTCAATGCACAGATAAACCATTTTGCATTAGGAAAAGCTGCTATGGTTGATGAATGTCTTTGTGTAGACCTGAAACGTCACTTTACATTCTTTAAACTTGATTTATAGTAAACATTATTTTTATAATGGAGAGAGTGAGTGTCACTCCTCATCTTCTAATGCAAATTTCAGGTGCAAGTGGAATTTGAAAAAAATATAAGTATTTTACTCCCTTTTTCGTGATATCCTATTGTGATCTTGGTGGTCTTGTGGTCTCATTGTTGCAACTCACTAACGGGCTCACTAGAGGCAAAGTCATGCATCCTCCAAAACGTGACCAACCAAACCGCGCTTCTTAACACCTGCCCGCTTAACTGCAACGATTTGTCAGAGGAAACACCATTCAAATGAGAACTGAAGTCAGCCTGCAGGCGGCCGGCCTGCCACAAGGGCACAATGAGTCAAGTAAAGCCCCCTAACGATGCTGGGACACTTGTGAGCTGCCCTATGGGACTCCTGGTCACGGCCAGTTGTGACACAGCCTGGGATCGAACCAGGGTCTGTAGTGACGCCTTAAGCACTACGATGCAGTGCCTTAGACCGTTGCGCCACTCGGTATGCCCCAAACAGGCTTTTTAAAGTTTTAATCAATCACAAATAACACCCTTGCCTTTGAAATATTGTTATTTAATAGTCATTTAGCAGAGTCTTATCCAGAGAGGCTTAGAGGACCAATTAAAGGTTAAGCTCAAGGGCACATCGACAGATTCTTCACATAGTCAGCTCTTCTAAACAGTGACCTTTTTGTTACTTGCCCAACGCTCTTAACCACTAGGGTACCTGACGCCCGTCTGCTTGATGAAGGTCTCTATATAGACAGAAACAACGCTGTATGTTTTACAACTTGATTTTATTACAACATACAGGAACTCAAGTCCTTCTGTTCACCTGACTTAGAATTCCTCACAATCAAATGTCGACCGCATTATCTACCAAGGGAATTCTCTTCGATTATAATCACAGACGTATATATTCACCCCCAAGCAGACACATCGATGGCCCTGAACAAACTTTATTTGACTCTATGTAAACTGGAAACCACATATCCTGAGGCTGCAAGACTCCCTAAATTCTATCAGCATATCGATTGCACAACCAGGGCTGGTAAAACCTTGGATCATTGTTATTCTAACTTCCGCGATGCTTATAAGCCCCCCCCCCCCCCCCCCGCCCTCATTTCGGAAAAGCTGACCACGACTCCATTTTGTTGCTTCCAGCCTACAGACAAAGACTAAAACAAGAAGCTCCCGCGCTCAGGTCTGTTCAACGCTGGTCCGACCAATCTGATTCCACGCTTCAAGACTGCTTCGATCAGGCAGTCTTGACTGCAGGGTCTACAGTCTCTACAGTCAATCACAGATTACAAAAAGAAAACCAGCCCCGTCGCGGACCAGGATGTCTTGCTCCCAGACAGACTAAATAAATGTTTTGCCCGCTTTGAGGACAATACAGTGCCACTGACACGGCCCACTACCAAAACCTGCAGACTCTCCTTTACTGCAGCCAACGTGAGTAAAACATTTAAATGTGTTAACCCTCGCAAGGCTGCAGGCCCAGACGGCATCCCCAGCCACGTCCTCAGAGCATGCGCAGACCAGCTGGCTGGTGTGTTTACGGACATATTCAATCCTTATCCCAGTCTGCTGTTCCCACATGCTTCAAGAGGGCCACCATTGTTCCTGTTCCCAAGAAAGCTAAGGTAACTGAGCTAAACGACTACAGCCCCGTAGCACTCACTTCCGTCATCATGAAGTGCTTTGAGAGACTAGTCAAGGACCATATCACCTCCACGCTACCTGACACCCTAAACCCACTCCAATTTGCTTACCGACCCATTAGGTCCACAGACGACTCAATCGCAACCACACTGCACACTGCCCTAACCCATCTGGACAAGAGGAATACCTATGTGAGAATGCTGTTCATCGAATACAGCTCAGCATTTAACACCATAGTGCCCTCCAAACTCGTCATCAAGCTCGAGACCCTGGGTACTGGACTTCCTGACGGGCCGCCCCAGGTGGTGAGGGTAGGTAACAAAATCTCCACCCCGCTGATCCTCAGCACTGGGGCGACACTACAGTGGTAGGCTTGATTACCAACAACGACGAGACGGACTACAGGGAGGAGGTGAGGGCCCTCGGAGTGTGGTGTCAGGAAAATAACCTCACACTCAACTTCAACAAAACAAATGAGATGATCGTGGACTTCAGGAAAGAGCAGAGGGAGCACCCCCCTATCCACATTGACGGGACAGTAGTGGAGAGGGTAGTAGGTTTTAAGTTCCTCGGCGTACACATCACAGACAAACTGAATTGGTCCACCCACACAGACAGCGTTGTGAAGAAGGCGCAGTAGCGCCACTTCAACCTCAGGAGGCTGAACTTGTCACCAAAAGCACTCACAAACTTCTACAGATGCACAATCGAGAGGATCCTGTTGGGCTGTATCACCGCCTGGTACGGCAACTGCTCTGCCCACAACCGTAAGGCTCTCCAGAGGGTAGTGAGGTCTGCACAATGCATCACCGGGGGCAAACTATCTGCACTCCAGGACACCTACACCACCTGATGTCACAGGAAGGCCATAAAGATCATCAAGGACAACAACCACCCGAGCCACTGCCTGTTCACCCAGCTATCATCCAGAAGGCGAGGTCAGTACAGGTGCATCAAAGCATGGACCGAGAGACTGAAAAACAGCTTCTATCTCAAGGCCATCAGACTGTTAAACAGCCACCACTAACATTGAGTGGCTGCTGCCAACATACTGACTCAACTCCAGCCACCTTAATAATGGAAATTTATGGAAATTTATGTAAAAAATGTATCACTAGCCACTTTAAACAATGCCACTTAATATAATGTTTACATACCCTACATTACTCATCTCATATGAATATACTGTACTCTATATCATCTACTGCATCTTTATGTAATACATGTATTACTAGCCACTGTAAACTATGCCACTTTGTTTACATACCCTACATTACTCATCTCATATGTATATACTGTACTCGATACCATCTACTGCATCTTGCCTATGCCGTTCTGTACCATCACTCATTAATATATCTTTATGTACATATTCTTTATCCCTTTACACTTGTGTGTATAAGGTAGTAGTTATGGAATTGTTAGGTTAGATTACTCGTTGGTTATTACGACATTGTCGGAACTAGAAGCACAAGCATTTTGCTACACTCGCATTAACATCTGCTAACCTTGTGTATGTGACAAATACAATTTGATTTGATTTGATTTCATAAACTAGATTATTTTAATGGAGCGAGAATGTTGCACCTCTCCTTCCCATGTTCCGGTGCAACAGGCAGCTTTCCCTTTAGGCTTTCTCCCTGTCCTACCCTATCAATCAAAACAACACCCTTGGGACTACCTGGCTTTGATAGAGAACCAAAATGAATATATTAGCATCAGTAGAGGCTGCTGAGGGGAGGACGGCTCATAACAACGGAGCGAGTGTGTGTGTGTGTGTGTTTCTGTGTGTGTTTCTGTATGTGTGTGTGTGTGTGTGTGTCAGAGAAGTCTCCAGGACTGCAGTGTGTGTGTGTCAGATCAAATCGTATTTGTCACAGGTTTATGCTAACAGTGAAATACTTACTTACGGTTCCTTTTCAACCAATGCAGAGTTCAAGATAAAAATGTAATATAAAAATAGTGACACAAGGAATAATGAAAAACAATAATGAGTAAAAAATAACATATATAAAGGGAATACCAGTCAGGGCCTAAAATTAACACCTGCCAAATGCTGGTCGATTTTGGCATTGGCCGGTAAGATCTATTTCACCAGCCACGTTGGCGAGGGGGTCAAGGTTCGACAGTGTGAGCATTTTGCTCACATTTCTGAATAAAAAGTATCACATTTATAGTAAAATAAATGCTGCAGTAGCTGTTGTCATTTTTTTCCGCCGTTGTGTGTCATAGCTGGTAAATGAATCGCACAAAGTCAAAGAACTCTGAATCCTATATAGCCTATTCCACCTCGTGCTGCAACACTGCCTGGCTGGGGAATGTGTGCACGAGAAGAGCTGAGTGAAAGTTAGAATTTTATAAGTGCTGCGTACAGGCATAAGAGGTGGCCTTGTTTACGTTTCAGGTAATGAAAGTCTACTGAAGTGAGACTTTGTCCTTGTTTTTGTTTATATTGTTTTGTCCATAAGCTAGGTTGTTTTTCTATATTTGAGTTTCAACTGCCAGAGAAGAGAAGAGAATGCTTCTACTAGTCAGACTCAATCTCACAGGCACAAACACGACTAGTCACATTACCATGGTAACCTCCCGCCCCTTAAAGAGACAGGTGAAAATGTTTTTCTCATCTGTAATATTTTGGTTGAAAGACTCAGGTCACAAAAATTATATATAAAAAAAAAGTAACCATTATTTAATAACTAGGCAAGTCAGTTAAAAACAAATTATTATGTACAATGACGGCTACCCCGGCCAAACCCGGACATTGCTGGGCCAATTGTGTGCCGCCCAATCACAGATGTGATGCAGCCTGAATTTGAACCGGGGATGGCAGTGCCTTAGATCGCTGCGCCACTCGGAAGCCCTAAAACAATATACCACATTACTAAAACACCGAACAGAAATGTAAATGCAACATGTAAAGTGCTGGTCCCATGTTTCATGAGTTGAAATAAAAGATCCCAGAAATGTTCCATTCGTAACAAAAACTTGAATTCTCTCAAATGTTTTGCACAAATGTGATTACATCCCTGTTAATGAGAAGTTCTGCTCTGCCAAGATATTCCATCAACCTGACAGGTGTGGCATATCACGAAGCTGATTAAACAGCATGATCATTACATAGGTGCACCGTGTGCTGGGGACAATAAAAGACCACTCTAAAATGGGCAGTTTTGTCACACAACACAATGCCGCAGAAGTCTCAAGGGAGCATGCAATTGACATGTTGACTGCCGGAATGTCCACCAGAGCTGTTGCCAAAGAATTGAATGTTAATTTTGGCAGTATGTCCAACCGGCCTCACAGTACGTCCAACCGGCCTCACAGTACGTCCAACCGGCCTCACAGTACGTCCAACCGGCCTCACAGTATGTCCAACCGGCCTCACAGTACGTCCAACCGGCCTCACAGTACGTCCAACCGGCCTCACAGTATGTCCAACCGGCCTCACAGTATGTCCAACCGGCCTCACAGTATGTCCAACCGGCCTCACAACCGCAGACCATGTGTATGTCGTCGTGTTGGCGAGCGGTTTGCTGATGTCAACGTTTGGAACAGAGTGCCACATGGTGGCGGTGGGGTTATGGTATGGGCAGGCATAAGCTACGGACAATTAACAAATAGCATTTTATCGATGGCAGTTTGAATGCACAGAGATACTGTGACGAGATCCTGAGGCCCATTGTCATGCCATTCATCCGCCGCCATCATCTCATGTTTCAACAAGATAATGCACTGCCTCATGTCACAAGGATCTGTACACAATTCCTAGAAGCTGAAAATGTCCCAGTTCCTCCATGGCCTGCATAGTCACCAGACATGTCACCCATTGAGCACGTTTGGGATGCTCTGGATTGACGAGTATGACAGCGTGTTCCAGTTCCTGCCAATATCCAGCAACTTCACACAGCCATTGAAGAGGAGTGGAACAACATTCCACAAGCCAAATCAACAGCCCGATCAACTCTATGCGAAGGACATGTGTTAGGTTGCATGAGGCAAAGGTGGTCACACCAGATACTGACTGGTTTTAGGATCCATGCCCATACCTTTTTTTTTAAGGTATCTGTGACCAACAGGTGCATATCTGTATTCCCAGTCATGTGCAATCCATAGATTATGTATTTATTTCAATTGACTGACTTCCTTATATGAACAAGCTATTCATCAGTCTTGTTTAGCAGTCTTATGGCTTGGGGATAGAAGCTGGTCCTGTTGGTTCCAGACTTGCCATACGGTAGCAGAGAGAACAGTCTACGGCTTGGGTGGCTGGAGTCATTAGAACATTTTTGGGGCCTTTTCTCTGACCCCGCCTAGTATAGAGGTCCTGGATGGCAGGGAGCTTGGCCCTACTGATATGCTGGGCCGTACCCACCACCCACTGTAGCGCCTTGCGGTCAGGTGCCGAACAAAGCAGTGATGAAGCCAGTCAAGATTCTCTCAATGGTGCAGCTTTAGAACTTGATGAGGAAGTCAAATCTTCTCAGCCTCCTGAGGAGGAAAAAGGCGGCGTTGTGCCCTCTTCAGAACTGTGTGGGTGTGTGTTGACCATGTTAATTCCTTAGCGATGTGGACACCGAGGAACTTCAAGCTCTCGACCCAGTCCACTACAGCCCCGTCGATGTGGATGAGGGCGAGCTAGACCCTCCGTTTCCTGTAGTCCACAATCAGTTCCTTTGTCTTGCTGACATTGAGATGGCCCCATGGCCCCTATACTACACAGCGAGGACAAGGAAATAATTTGCTGTTTGTAGTAATTGTATTAAAAACAAGTGAAATCACAAATAAAAAGAGGTCTGGACCATTCTATAACATTACATTTACATAACAAAATAGAGACTTTGTTGTAAAAAATAAAACTTCTCCTTTAAGTTGGATAAAAGTGTCTGCTAAATGACATTTTTGTTGTTGTTGTTTTAACAGGGTGTGCCCGCTGCCTCACCAGGATGACGTGATGACCCTGGATGACAGGGTACAGCGTTGAAACTGACCTGACCAACCCTGGTGGGTACAGACAGAGCCTCAGTGAACGGCCACAATGCCACACCAAACAGAAAAAACAACATGCAGACCAACCAAAACAGACAAAAACACAGACAAAACAGACAGACAGACAGGCAGACATACAGGCAGACAGGAGGGTAGACAGGAAGGCAGACACGGAGACAGGCAGGGAGGCAGACAGACAGGCAGCCAAGTAAACAGGAGGGTAGACAGGGAAGCAAACAGGGAGACAGGCATCGAGGCAGGGAGACAGACAGGCATATGCCTCGCTCTGAGCTCTTTTCTTCTCTCAATTTCCCCTCTATTCAGAAATACAGTGTGTCTATCTCTATCTATAATGCCAATGCAGAAATAGAGCTGCATTCGATATGGGCGAAGCTCACAGCAAACAGGAGAAGTTGGACACACACACACACGGCACAAGGATAGGTTACTCGGCAGGCGGGCTGCACCGATCCAGACTGGAAGACAGCAGACAAAAACAGGCAGGCAGAAAGGCAGGGGGGAGCAGGCCTATGGTGGCAGTATCCCATCTGCCTGCAACAAAGGCTGGCCTCAATTCACATGAGATAAGGAATCAGCTTAGTGCTTAATCCAGCCAGGGGAATGGGTAGATAGAGGGGTGTGGGTCGGTCTGCCCCCCTCTGACACAACCAGCAAGGGGAATGGATGGATGGATGGGTGGGGGGTCGGCCTTACCCACTCTGACACAAAGGTGGGGATGTGTCTGGTCGAGACATTCATGGATAACTAGACACTTGTGTGAAATAGGTCAGTCGAAAGAGAGAGAGCGAGAGCGAGAGCAAGAGAGCGAGAGCGAGAGCGAGAGAGCGAGAGAGCGAGAGAGCGAGAGAGAGAGAGAGAGCGAGAGAGCGAGAGAGCGAGAGAGAGAGAGAGAGAGAGAGCGAGACACAAACCAAAGCTGTCGTTTCAGCAGGCCACGCATTGTTGGATGGGTTAATGGGTCCTTTAGCCCTTTGGCTTCCAGAGTGAGAAGTTTCAGGAGTGGGCTTGAGTCCTTTAGCTTCAGTAACACAGAGGAGTAGGAACCCCATACAGCCTCCAGGGCTCGTATTCAAAAAGCGTCTGAGAATAGGAGTGCTGGTCAAGGATCAGTTAAGACATTAGACTACAATAAATAAGTGTATATGGACAGGAGGTACCTGATCCTAGATCAGCACTCCTACTCTGAGACACTTTAGGAATGAAGCCTATCTACGTAGTTGCTACAGGGACATACAGTAAAGTATTGTATGATAATGAAGGGGAAAGGAACTCTGCAGCATGCACCAGGCCTAAATAAGTACTGGGCTTGTTTTTAGATGTTTTCAATACTATTGTGAATAATCATGCTCTCTTCAAAAAATGTAGGGTTAAAGGTAGATCAAATGCCTGGTACACTCCGGAATTATCAAATCAAATCAAGTTTATTTGTCACGTGCGCCGAATACAACAGGTGAAATGCTTACAGTGAAATGCTTACAGTGAAATGCTTACTTACTTACTTACAATCAGAAGTAATTCATAAAAGAGATGATGCTTGGGTCAAGCATTATGTAAACGCTCTTTCAGATTGTAATGGGAACCCGGTTAAATTCTGGAAAACTGTAAAATCCCTGCACCGGGGCCTCCCACTCCTTTTTCTATTCTGGTTAGGGCCAGTTTGCGCTGTTCTGTGAAGGGAGTAGGACAGCGTTGTATCAGATCTTCAGTTTCTTGGCAATTTCTCGCATAGAATAGCCTTCATTTCTCAGAACAAGAATAGACTGATGGCTTACGGAAGAAATTCTTTGTTTTTGGCAATTTTGAGCCTGCAATCGAACCCACAAATGCTGATTCTGCAGATACTGAACTAGTCTAAAGAAGGCCAGTTTTATTACTTATTTAATCAGTGCAACAGTTTTCATCTGTGCTAACATAAATGCAAACAGGTTTTGTCATCATCAATTAGCCTTTTAAAATTATCAACTTGGATTAGCTAACACAACATGCCATTGGAACGCAGGAGTGAGTGTTGCTGATAATGGGCCTCTGTACGCCTATGTAGATATTCCATAAACAATCAGCCGTTTCCAGCTACAATAGTCATTCACAACATTAACAATGTCTACACTGTATTTCTGATCAATTTGATGTTATTTTAATGGGCAAAAAATGAGCTTTTCTCTCAAAAAAAAGGACATTTCTAAGTGACCCCAAACCTCTGAACGGTATTGTAGGTAAATCTGCTTTAAGTTTTAATGCACAATATTGCTGGAACTAAATCAAAATTAATTTCATCTTGATGAACTGGTGTCAAGGAAGTCAGATGCAGGAGAGCAGAACTAGGTAGTAGCCGGAGCAGTTTAATCCAAAAACCAACGGCATAAAAATACAACAGAATATGGTTACAAAAACCCGACGCCCACCAGTAACATGTGCACAAGCACTTACAACAAACATTTCCACACAAAGACATGGGGGTAAAAGAGGGTTAAATACACAACACTTAATGAGGGAAATGGAAACCAGGTGTGTGTGAAAACAAGACAAAACAAATGGAAAATGAAAAGTGGATCAACGATGGCTAGAAGACCGGTGACGCCAACCGCCAACGCCGCGCGAACAAGGAGAGAAAACAACTTCGGTGGAAGTCATGGCATCTGGTGCCGTTTGGGCAATTAAAAGCATTGACTGTGGACCTGACCCTAACCCTAACCCTAACCCTATTTGTAGAGGAATTTAATTTGTGATGTTTAATTTGTGCTTCCCATTACTGTGTTTTTGTATTTTAAGGTGTACTTATATATATATACACAGTGGGGAGAACAAGTATTTGATACACTGCCGATTTAGCAGGTTTTCCTACTTACAAAGCATGTAGAGGTCTGTCATTTTTATCACAGGTACACTTCAACTGTGAGAGAATCCAGAAAATCACATTGTATGATTTTTAAGTAATTCATTTGCATTTTATTGCATGACATAAGTATTTGATACATCAGAAAAGCAGAACTTAATATTTGTTTACAATTACAGAGATCATACGTTTCCTGTAGCTCTTGACCAGGTTTGCACACACTGCAGCAGGGATTTTGGCCCACTCCTACATACAGACCTTCTCCAGATCCTTCAGGTTTCGGGGCTGTCGCTGGGCAATACGGACTTTCAGCTCCCTCCAAAGATTTTCTATTGGGTTCAGGTCTGGAGACTGGCTAGGCCACTCCAGGACCTTGAGATGCTTCTTATGGAGCCACACCTAGTTGCCCTGGCTGTGTGTTTCGGGTTGTTGTCATGCTGGAAGACCCAGCCATGACCCATCTTCAATGCTCTATCTGAGAGAAGGAGGTTGTTGGCCAAGATCTCGCGATACATGGCCCCATCCATCCTCCCCTCAATACGGTGCAGTCGTCCTATCCCCTTTGCAGAAAAGCATCCCCAAAGAACGATGTTTCCACCTCCATGCTTCACGGTTGGGATGGTATTCTTGGGGTTGTACTCATCCTTCTTCCTCCAAACACGGCGAGTGGAGTTTAGACCAAAAAGCTCTATCCTCCTCTGGATCATCCAGATGGTCATTGGCAAACTTCAGACGGGCCTGGACATGCGCTGGCTTGAGCAGGGGGACCTTGCGTGCGCTGCAGGATTTTAATCCATGACGGCGTAGTGTGTTACTAATGGTTTTCTTTGAGACTGTGGTCCCAGCTCTCTTCAGGTCATTGATCAGGTCCTGCCGTGTAGTTCTGGGCTGATCCCTCACCTTCCTCATGATCATTGATGCCCCACGAGGTGAGATCTTGCATGGAGCCCCAGACCGAGGGTGATTGACCGTCATCTTGAACTTCTTCCATTTTCTAATAATTGAGCCAACAGTTGTTGCCTTCTCACCAAGCTGCTTGCCTATTGTCCTGTAGCCCATCCCAGCCTTGTGCAGGTCTACAATGGCCATTGTGGAGAGGTTGGCGTCTGTTTGATTGAGTGTGTGGACAGGTGTCTTTTATAGAGGTAACGAGTTCAAACAGGTGCAGTTAATACAGGTAATGAGTGGAGAACATGAGGGCTTCTTAAAGAAAAACTAACAAGTCTGTGAGAGCCGGAATTCTTACTGATTGGTAGGTGATCAAATACTTATGTCATGCAATAAAATGCAAATTAATTACTTAAAAATCATACAGTGTGATTTTCTGGATTTTTGTTTTAGATTCCGTCTCTCACAGTTGAAGTGTACCTATGCTAAAATTACAGATCACTGCATGCTTTGTAAGTAGGAAAACCTGCAAAATCGGCAGTGTATCAACTACTTGTTCTCCCACTGTATACACACAGTTGATGTCGGAGGTTTACATACACCTTAGCCAAATACATTTAAACTCAGTTTTTCACAATTCCTGACATTTAATCCTAGTAAAAATTCCCTGTCTTAGGTCATTTAGGATCACCACTTTATTTTAAGAATGTGAAATGTCAGAATAATAGAGGAGAGAATTATTTATTTCAGCTTTTATTTCTTTCATCACATTCCCAGTGGGTCAGAAGTTTACATACACTGAATTAGTATTTGGTAGCATTGCCTTTAAATTGTTTAACTTGGGTCAAATGTTTCGGGTAGCCTTCCACAAGCTTTTCACAATAAGTTGGGTGAATTTTGGCCCATTCCTCCTGGCAGAGCTGGTTTGTAGGCCTCCTTGCTAGCACACGCTTTTTCAGTTCTGCCCACAAGTTTTCAAAAGCTTTTTCAATAGCAAATCTCCAATACCTTGACTTCGTTGTCCTTAAGCCATTTTGCCATAACTTTGGAAGTATGCTAGGGGTCATTGTCCATTTGGAAGACCCATTTGCTACCAAGCTTTAACTTCCTGACTGATGTCTTAAGTTGTTGCTTCAATATATCCACATAATTTTCTCTCCTCATGTTGCCATCTATTTTGTGAAGTTTATCAGTCACTCCTAAAGCAAAGCACCCCCACAACATGATGCTGCCACCCCAATATTCACAGTTGGGATGGTGTTCTTCGGCTTGCAAGCCTCCTTTTCCCTCCAAACATAACGATGGTCATTATGGCCAAACTGTTCTATTTTTGTTTCATCAGACCAGAGGACATTTCTCCAAAAAGTACGATCTTTGTCCCCATGTGCAGTTGCAAACCTTAGTCTGGCTTTCTATGGCGGTTTTGGAGCAGCGGCTTCTTCCTTGCTGAGCGGCCTTTCAGGTTATGTCGATATAGGACTTGTTTTATTGTGGATATAGACACTTTTGTACCTGTTTCCTCCAGCATCTTCACAAGGTCCTTTGCTGTTGTTCTGAGATTGATTTGCACTTTTTGCACCAAGGTACGTTCATCTCTAGGAGACTGAACGCGTTTCCTTCCTGAGCGGTATGATGACTGTGTGGTCCCATGGTGTTTATACTTGCGTACTATTGTTTGTACAGATGAAAGTGGTACCTTCAGGTGTTTGGAAATTGCTCCCAAGGATGACCAGACTTGTGGTCTACATGTTTTTTTTCTGAGGTCTTGGCTGATTTCTTTAGATTTTCCCATGATGTCAAGCAAAGAGGCACTGAGTTTGAAGGTAGGCCTTGAAATACATCCACAGGTACACCTCCAATTGACTCAAATGATGTCAATTAGCCTAACAGAAGCTTCTAAAGCCATGACATAATTTTCTGGAATTTTCCAAGCTGTTTAAAGGCACAGTCAACTTAGTGTATGTAAAATGCTGACCCACTGGAATTGTGATACAGTGAATTATAAATGAAATAATCTGTCTGCAAACAACTTTTGGAAAAATTACTTGTGTCATGCACGAAGTAGATGTCCTAACCGACTTGCCAAAACTGTAGTTCGTTAACAAGAAATGTGTGGAGTGGTTGAAAAACTCGTTTTAATGACTCCAACCTAAGTGTATGTAAACTTCTGACTTCAACTGTATATACACTACCGGTCAAAAGGTTTAGAACACCTACTCATTCAAGGATTTCTCTTAATTTTTTACATTTTCTACATTGTAGAATAATAGTGAACACATCAAAACTATGAAATAACACATGGAATAATTTAGTAACCAAAAAAGTGTTAAACAAATCCAAATATATTTGAGATTTGAGATTCTTCAAATAGCCACCCTTTGCCTTGATGACAGCTTTGCGCACTCTTGGCATTAAAAAAAAAGTGTGCCTTGTTAAAAGTTCATTTGTGGAATTTCTTTCCTTCTTAATGTGTTTAAGCCAATCAGTTGTGTTGTAACAAGGTAGGGGTGGTATACAGAATATAGCCCTATTTGGTAAAAGACCAAGTCCATATTATGGCAAGAGAAATTACAGTCTGTCATTACTTTAAGACATGAAGGTCAGTCAAAATGGAACTTTTCATGAACTTTAAAAGTTTCTTCAAGTGCAGTCGCAAACACTATCAAGCACTATGATGAAACTGGCTCTCATGAGGACTGCATAAGAGCCAGTAGAGAACATACCAGTAGAGAACATGCCAGTAGAAAACATACCAGTAGAGAACATACCAGTAGAGAACATGTATGCCAGTAGAGAACATGCCAGTAGAGAACATACCAGTAGAGAACATGTATGCCAGTAGAGAACATACCAGTAGAGAACATGCCAGTAGAGAACATGCCAGTAGAGAACATGCCAATAGAGAACATGCCAGTAGAGAACATGCCAGTAGAGAACATGTATGCCAGTAGAGAACAAGCACAGAGGCAATAACACAACACACTGACTGCTGTACTGAGCTCTGCTGAGCTGAATGAGTGGCAGCTAATTACAGAAATGTAAAAACACAGTGCGACTGACTGACAGTTCACATGGAACAGGCATGCCCGGACACTGCAGAGCCGAATAAAGAGACATTCTTCAGGATGATAATAGTTCAGTGAAACGCTTCTGCAGATGACCTATAAACCTTTTCATAACGATCTGACACGCAGAGCGACTGACAGAGCCACCGACTGGGAGACGAACAGGGCCTCTGGGCTTTCAGGTCAGCCAGGGTGTAACACAGGAACACAGGGCGTTGACGACATGACTGTGATGCACACGCAAGAACGCACACACACACACACACACACACATACATTCTCTTACTCTGACAGGTGGGTATGTCGCAGTATCTCCAGTAGATTCCGTCTTCATGGTCAGCGATGTAACACCACGGCTGGACATCACCATCAGGGTTCCTGGAGAGGAGTGTGGGAGGCAGGGAGGGAGGGAAAATGGGGAAGAAAACAAACATAAAAATAGGTTATGTAGCAAAAACGGGAGACTTAATATTAAATACAATTACAGAAGAATGCCTGCTGTGCGGAGATTTATTTCTGAATTTGTTATTGTTTGTGGTGCCAATCATCTCCCTACCGCAGCAGCCTGCTTCAGTTGGTATTTTACCCTGTGTTCTGGCCCTCAGAACTGACTATGCATTTCCAGTAGAAACCAGTGTAGACAGAAGGCTCTCAGACAGACAGACAGAGAGACAGAGAGGGACAGACAGACAGATAGAGGAACACGGGGTCTTTGTTTAGGTTGAAGCAGTGAGACATAGACCTGTCCTGGGGAGCACAGAGAGAGCAGGGCCTTTTGTCTGAAGGGGTCACAGATCTTTGAACTTCCACACTTCCCTTTTAACCACACTTCCCTTTTAATGAGGCAACCATAAGAACATCCCAGGTCAATGGAGGAGCACTACTGTTGTCCTTTTCTAACTCGGACTGTAATTGCCTGAGACATTTTCCCCCGGGCCTCAGCTATCCCGTTACAGCACTATTGTGGGGCGAATTCTGAAGGGCGTTTCCATTCCTTTTTTCTTCTGCTATCAAAAACACTTCCCAGGGTCTCTTCCTCTCCTGTCACAGCACAGAAGGAAGGTTATTGAGTGGGGAACAGAGGAAACTTTAACCTAGGGATGAAATCGAGCTACCGTAACTGTTAGCATTAGGGTCTTTTTTTTGTCCTCCGTTAGAAGAAAATGATCCCTCTCTTCCTCCTAACCATGGGCTCATCTCCCAAATGGCTCCCAAGAGCTACGGAGCGTTTTTTAAAGGAGAGAGGCCAGCGGAATACAGGTACTTGCTTATTGCGCAAGAGACAGAGGCAATAAGTTAGCGTATTATGCTTAACCCATCATTCATTAGCTACTGTACATACAAGGCTAATACTGAGGTAGGCTAGGGTATTTTGAACAGAATTATCTACATGTATTTTGTATGCAATATGAAGGAATTGATGGAGAGAGAACGACTGCTCGCTCATGCTCTGACTTAAAGCAACAATACTCGAGTCAGTCAAGGCTGTTTTAACACTCTGCAGCTGCAATAAAGAAGTACTGTATATTTACAACAACAAAAATATGGTGACTCCCGAAAGTCAGATGTGGGTGTATATATTAGACGAGCATTCGGTCATAGGCTATGCTGCAGGAAATGTAGGCCTATCTGTCACATGAAAAAAAGTTACCATGATGAGTTGATACTGTAGGTCAACATGCATTGTGGACTGTAGTCCATACCAAGATGGGCTGTCTGTCCCCACCATGAGCGTTGATGATTGATCATGCAGAGAGCAGAGAGAAGGCCGTAGAGAAGCCAGATTTCGTCAATGCATATCATTTCACAGTTCCATTCTACATCATGCTGTTGATATAAATCATTTATTGTAATTTACCGGTTTCTCGCAGTTATTTATCCCGGGAAAGGGGAGCGGTTTTTGGGCGGTAAATCTCAGTAACCGGGTTCCCGCCATTGAACTCTAGTACTGTACCATTCTCTAAATATGAACACCTGGAAGAAATCAGTACCATTCTCTAAATATTAACACCTGGAAGAAATCAGTACCATTCTCTAAATATGAACACCTGGAAGAAATCAGTACCATTCTCTAAATATTAACACCTGGAAGAAATCAGTACCATTCTCTAAATATGAACACCTGGAAGAAATCAGTACCATTCTCTAAATATGAACACCTGGAAGAAATCAGTACCATTCTCTAAATATGAACACCTGGAAGAAATCAGTACCATTCTCTAAATATGAACACCTGGAAGAAATCAGTACCATTCTCTAAATATTAACACCTGGAAGAAATCAGTACCATTCTCTAAATATGAACACCTGGAAGAAATCAGTACCATTCTCTAAATATGAACACCTGGAAGAAATCAGTACCATTCTCTAAATATGAACACCTGGAAGAAATCAGTACCATTCTCTAAATATGAACACCTGGAAGAAATCAGTACCATTCTCTAAATATGAACACCTGGAAGAAATCAGTACCATTCTCTTAATATGAACACCTGGAAGAAATCAGTACCATTCTCTAAATATGAACACCTGGAAGAAATCAGTACCATTCTCTAAATATGAACACCTGGAAGAAATCAGTACCATTCTCTAAATATGAACACCTGGAAGAAATCAGTACCATTCTCTAAATATGAACACCTGGAAGAAATCAGTACCATTCTCTAAATATGAACACCTGGAAGAAATCAGTACCATTCTCTAAATATGAACACCTGGAAGAAATCAGTACCATTCTCTAAATATGAACACCTGGAAGAAATCAGTACCATTCCCTCAGTTTGAACCCGTGGAAGAGCTACAGGGATAACTACAGGTAACTGCCAAAATAAAAGAAATGCTGACCAAATTCACATAGAAATGTGAGTTATAGATCTGTCATTCTCATTGAAAGCAAATCTAAGAAGCTGTAGATCTGTTCTATATGCTCTATTTCTATGATTCCCGTTCTTACGTTTCATTTTTGCGTCTTTTACTTTCGGTTTTGTACACCAGCTTAAAACAGCTGAAAATACTGAACAAAAATATAAACACAACATGCAACGATTTCAACGATTTTATTGAGTTACAGTTCATATAAGGAAATTAGTCAATTGAAATAAATAAATTAGGCAATCACATGACTGGGCAGGGGTGCAGCCATAGGTAGGTCTGGCAGGGCATAGGCCCACCCACTTGGGAGCCAGACATGTCGTAATTCGTGAGGTCCCTGGTAATTCCCAGCGCTAATTAGTAAAGAGAAAGTGGAGATGCTCCAACTACTCTGTTTTAGCTGTTTTTTCGCTAGCTGCTAGCCAGTGTGTGTTTTAGCTAGCTGCTAGCCAGTGTGTGTTTCAGCTAGCTGCTAGCAAGTGTGTGTTGCAGCTAGCTGCCTGCCGATGGGTGTTTTCGCTAACTGCTTGCCCGTGTATATTTCAGCTACCTGCTAAGCAAGTGTGTGTTTTAGCTATCTGCTAGCCAGTGTGTGTTTTAGCTATCTGCTAGCCAGTGTGTGTTTTCGATACCTGCTAGCAAGTGTGTGTTTCAGCTAGCTGTTCGACAGTGTGTGTTTCAGCTAGCTGCTCAACAGTGTGTGTTTCAGCTAGCTGCTAGCAAGTGTGTGTTTTTAGCTATCTGCTAGCAAGTGTGTGTTTTAGCTATCTGCTAGCCAGTGTGTGTTTTAGCTAGCTGCTTGCGTGTGTGTGTGTGTGTTTCAGCTAGCTGCTAGCCAGTGTGTTTCAGCTAGCTGCTAGCCAGTGTGTTTCAGCTAGCTGCTAGCCAGTGTGTTTTAGCTAGCTGCTAGCCAGTGTGTGTTTTAGCTACCTGCTCGCTAGTGTGTGTTTCAGCAAGCTGCTAGCCACTGTGTGTTTCAGCTAGCTGCTCGACAGTGTGTTTCAGCTAGCTGCTCGACAGTGTGTTTCAGCTAGCTGCTCGACAGTGTGTGTTTTAACTCAGCAGTGTGGCACGCTTTCATCTGAGAACAGAGAAAAACAGCTGTTCCCTGCTGGCTGATGTTCAACATACTTTTATAACCATTTTCCAAGTGCCCCTAATCATAAAAGGTATGATAAACTTTAACATCTCTGGCACGGTGTAGCCATAAAAAAGCACTGAATCGTCAACACAGAGGGGAGAAAACCTGCAGCAAAGAATAACACTGAGATGGGATAGAAATAACATTATTTTCTGTGCTATTAGCAAGCCACTAGCTTGCCTGCCCTTCAGACCAGGGTTCAAACACTATTTGAAATGATTTAAAATACTCTATCTGTGCTTGTTTGAGCTAGCCTATTGCAATTGAACCAATAAAGACAGTTCTAAAAGTTCAAACACAGCCCAACTTGTACTCTA